>NC_044367.1:5427080-5727080 GCF_007364275.1 Archocentrus centrarchus
AAAAGGGGAAAGAGCACAAGTCTATTAATCAGATAGTTCATCACTTTAACATATAAAAAAAAATACTATCAATACTTGCAAAAATAAATTTGTGTGTGAAAAACAAAACTAACAAAGCATGTTACGCACACCAACAATTTTGTTGAGTTGTGATTGAGTGGGCGTTTGTGTCTGTGTCATGTTTGTGTCTGTGTCATGGAACGTACTTACCAATGAGGGCAAAACGCTGCAGCTCCACCCATCAGAAGCCAGAGGCAGGTACGGAAAGCCCCCAGAACCCCAGGCCACCAGCAGCCCACCAAGGGCCAGGAAGACCCCCGGCCACTCAGTCCAAAGACAACCGCACACCTCGCCCCGCCGACGGGAGAGGGTGGTCTCAGACGGAGCCCCCCCAGTCGAGGAGCGAGGGCTCCAGGGAACCCAAGGCGATGAGAAGCCAGCCCCCCCCCAGCGGCCAGCCCCCTGCACTGGCCGGCGGCAGGGCTCCCGGGCCCACGGCACCCAAGGACCGCCCGACCCTCCACAGAGCCCCCCCCCACGCCGAAGAAGCCAACGCAGCCCCGCACCGCACCCCCAAGGGGGGCAGGCCAGTACCCACGCCAGAACACCCAGCCCCACCCAGGAACCCCGAGGCACCCCCATCCCAGGGGGGTAGGGGGGAGGAGGCAACCAGCAAGGAGCGGCCAGGAGGCAAGGCACAAGGCCCAGACCCAGGTCCAGCCATACATACAAACACACCCAGACACCCGTGTACACATTTATACACAGATACTCATACATGCCCATACATACTTACCCACACACAGATATGCCATACATACACATTCACTCACCCACCCATACTCACGGAGCCGGTGACAAATACACAAAGACACACATTCATCCATAGCTACCCACCCTCTGAAGGCGGGGCAAGTGGAAACCACCCCAGGGCCAACAGCGACCCCAGGACGCCCCCAGCCCGGTCCCCAAGGAACCACCCGACCCCTACCCCGGGCGAGACGCAAGAAATCGGGGTGTAAGATGACCCATCCACCCCTCCTCCTCCCCAACTTGTAGGTCTATGTGTTAATGTTTGTGAGTGAATGAGGTGTATAGGGTGCAGTTAAAATTGAGGGGACAGTTATGCCACAAGCGCCAACTGTTGGTCGTCAGCGCTTGCCCACACTGCCCCCCCAAAACCCTCCATGTCTAAAGTGCAAATAAAATTTGGAGACAGACAGTGACGAGGATCCGAGTGGGGCCACCTCAGCGGCCCATCTCATCAACCTCTGAGTAACATGCCTGCCCCAAAGGTCCTATGTGTATCAGGGTGTAAGTGTGTCTGTGTTGTGAGTTATAATGACTAAAGTGCAATTAAAACGGAGAGGCAAGTGGTGGTGCAGCTCTCCACGTGGCCTCTCCATCCTACATCTGTGAGTGATGTGTATTCTGTGTGTGTGTGTGTGTGTGTTTGTGTATGGGGAGGGGGAGGGGGGGGGGGGGCATATGACCAGGAAAAATCCTGGAAGAAGAGAGCCAGCTGGCCGCTGGCTCAATAGGCACCCCGACCTCCCACACCCCAGCACAGGGCAGGGGGAGGTGAGCCCGGGGCCGCGGTGACAGCATCCCGGAGCACTGCAGCACCCGAGGTTGGCGCCCTCGCCCCCACCGCAGAGGGCGGCCCGCTCCTCCTAGATGCCCATACACTCAACAATAGACACAAACAGGCGACAGGACATACTGGCCTGGGCATGGAAATGCAGTGCCCAGTCCCCCCCAACCACCCCACCGCGGCCCCATCCCCCACCCCACCCCCCTGCAATGCAGGCACCCCAGGGCCCCAAAAGCGTAGACCGGACATCCCGACGTCAGGCCAACCCACCCCACCCGGCGGCGCGGCCGGGACAGCAGAGGCCCCCCCCGCGCCTGGGGGGGCCCACCGGGAGCCGGCGCGGCCCCAGTGCCGGGGCCCCAGACCCCAGCCCCCAAGCCATACAGGGAAGACCAGCCAACCGACCGAGGGCCGGCACCACCCCCCAAGCACCCCGCCCACACCCCAGGACCGAAGGCAGCACCATCCAAGCCCCCACCACCATCAACCAGGACAGGCACACAGACATCACCAGAAGGTCGCCCCAGGACCCCAGCCCCAGGAGGCTACCAGCTACCCAGGCCCCCGGAGTCCCCCCCCACCCCCCCACAAAGCACATCAGGAGCAGAGCCCGCAGCCCACCACCCCCACTAAGTAATGGAGCTGAGCAGTGGGAACCAAAGAGAGTCAAATTCCTCCAATTTGTTTTTAGAAGAAGCAGACATTCTCTCTAAACTAACATGATCTACTAATAAATTTCTGTACTGAGTAATACATAGTTTATTTTTTGTCTTCCAGTTCATGAGGATCATCTTCTTAGCGATGCACAAGGCAGTAAGAACTATGTGTGATATATTTAACTCCATAATTAATTCACTGACATCACCTAAGATGCATAGTCTGGGGGAAGTTGGGATATGACAGCTAAACCATGTGGATAGATCTTCACAAATCCTCTGCCAAAATCTCTGAACTGGTACACAAGACCACAGAGCGTGTAGATGATTATCCTCTGAATTGCTTGTACAGTGGGTGCATATGTTTGAGTGTGTAAGGCCCATTTGGAACATCCTTTGTCCAGTGTAGTATGTTCTATGGAGAATCTTATATTGTACAAGTTGTATTTGGGGTCTTTTAGTCATTTTGAAGATATTTAAACATATTTCTGTCCATAAATTTTGATCCAGGTTGACAGAAAGATCACGCTCCCATTTTGTAATTGGGAGGGAAACTGAATCATCAGTTTTTATTAATAATTTATATAATTTTGATAACAATTTTGGGGTACAGAGGTTAAGAAATTCTGTTACCCAAGTAGGCATTTCTAGATTCAATTGATTAAGGTTAAATCTTCCCTGTAGGACGGACTTAACTTGTTGATATTCCAGAAATCTACCGTTGCCAATTCTATATTTTGATATAAGTTCTTGGAACGTGATAAAATTTCCATCTTGGATAATATGTTCTAAGTTATTTATACCCTTATCACGCCATAACGGAAAATTCAGCATTTTCTTTTTCTGACAAATATCTGGATTGTTCCAAATGGGTGTTAGTTTACAGGGGATGAGTGAAGACTTAGTTATTTTTAAAAATTCCCACCAGGCTGTCAGAGAGGTATTTATACTAAGGACTTTATAGCAGTTATGATGTTTAATACTGGAACTAATGAAAGGTAAATCTGAGATTTTTATTTTTCCACAAAACGCCTGTTCTAGATCCAGCCATGGGTTGTCTAATGAGTTGGATTTGATCCACTTTGAAATATACTGCAATCTACTGCTTAAGAAATAGTAATAAAAGTTTGGTAATTCTAGACCTCCACTGTGTTTTGGCTTTTGTAAAGTTTTTAAGCTTATTCTTGACGGTTTGTTTTTCCATAAAAATTTTGAGATGTTTGAATCTAGTGACTTGAACCAAGGAATAGAAGGTTTATTAGGGATCAATGAAAATAGATAATTAATTTTTGGTAAAACCATCATTTTAATGGCAGCAACTCTCCCCATAAGTGATATAGGTAAACTGTTCCAACGTGTGAGATCATCCTCTATTGTTTTTAATAAGGGGATATGATTTAATCGTACCAAGTCTGAGAGCCTGGCGGAAAAATTTATGCCTAAATATCTAATATTTCCTGACTTTAGTGGGGTCCTAGAGGTTCTCTGGAAATTACAATTCAGAGGCAAAACTGTTGATTTACTCCAATTGATAGAGTAATCAGATATAGATGAGAACTTATCTATCAGTGTGATAGTCTTCAAAAGAGAGCCTTGTGAATTCCCAAGGAAAAGTAATACATCATCAGCATAAAGGCTAAGTTTATGGTCCATATTTTCAGTTTGAATCCCTTTAATATTTGCATTTTGACGGATTGCTGCTGCTAGCGGCTCAATGAAAATTACAAAAAGAGAGGGAGAGAGTGGGCAGCCCTGCCTAGTGCCCCTCTGCAGACTGAAACTTTGTGAAATGAGATCATTTGTCCTAACTCGCGCATTCGGAGAGCTGTGTAGTGTTCTGATCCAGTTTATAAAGGATGAACCGAATCCAAATTTTTGCAGAACTGCTAGTAAGAATTTCCAATTTACCCGATCAAATGCTTTCTCTGCATCTAAAGACACGATTGTCGTCTCTAATTTGTTAATAGAACAATAGTCTATTATATTTATCAGTCGACGTGTATTATTGGCTGAGTGCCGACCCTTGATAAAGCCTGTTTGATCTGGATGTACAATAAATGGAGTAATACTTTCTAATCTTTTGGCAAGGGCTTTGCAAATTATTTTAAGATCTACATTAATGAGAGAGATTGGCCTGTAGCTGGATGGGAGTGTGGGGTCTTTGCCTGGTTTAAGAAGCAGGCTAATGTTAGCAGAGTTTAAGGTTGGAGATAAGATGTGGTCATTCTGAATCTGAGTTACCATTCTGAAAAAATGGGAGCTAGCTCAGACCAAAATTCTTTATAAAACTCGGCTGGAAAACCATCTGGGCCTGGGGCTTTATTATTTGGGAGATGCTGTAGGGCTTCACTAAGTTCAGACAATGAAAGAGGTAAATCCAGAGCTGCAGCCTGGCTGTCATTTAGTTTTGGTAGATTTATATTATTAAGAAATTCTTCAATTTCAGTATCAGATGGGTTAATCTGTGGTGAATATAAGGCTTCATAGAAGTCTCTGAAAGAGTTATTTATTTGTTGTGGGTCATGAGTAATAATACCAGTCGAGTCTTTAATAGAAAAAATAGCTGTTTTTTCTTTATTCAGTTTTAATTGCTTGGCCAGGAATTTTCCAGATTTATTTCCATGCTCAAAGTTTTCCAAACGCAGCCTCTGCAACATAAATTGTGTCCTTTTATCAATTATTTCATTTAGCTCCAGTTTCAGTTTCCTCAGGCTGATAATTGTATGTTCTTGTGGTGAAGCGGCATAAGCAGTTTCTAAAGATTTAATTTTTTGTTCTAATTCTAACACAAGTGCTTTTTCTTTATTTTTCCTATGCGAGCAGTAAGATATTATTTTGCCCCGCATTACTGCCTTTCCTGCTTCCCAAAGAACACATGGTGATATTCCTGGAATATCATTATATTCTAAGTATGCTGACCATTCCTTTTTGAAATAATTAATAAAATCTTCTTCTTTAAGTAATGATGTATTAAATCTCCAGTTCCTGATTGGTGGTGTGACTCTTTTCTGTGTCAGAGACATAGACACCGGTGCATGATCGCTAATAGTGATAGGGTGAATCTGAGTGTCTGTGATATCCATCATTATGGAGCTGCTAACTAAAAAGTAATCTAAGCGGGAATGAGATTTGTGTACTTGTGAGAAATAACTATAATCTCTCAAAGTAGGGTGATGTGAACGCCAAGCATCGCAAAGTCCAAAATCCTTCATGTACTGTTTAAGAATGTCTGCAGACTGCCAGTTCCTCTGACTCGCTGCTGTACTGAGCCTGTCAATATCTGCATTAAGTACCAGGTTGAAGTCTCCTCCTATTACAAGTGTGGTGTCAGAGTGATCTGAGAGTGAAGTGAACAAAGCATGAAAGAAGGAGGGGTCATCAACATTTGGTCCATATATACTAGCAATACATAAATCTGTATTCTGTATAGATAAATTAAGTATTATAAATCTACCTTCAGGGTCTATTGTACTGTTGCTAATGTTAAAGTTTATCTTCTTGTTAATCAATATAGCTACACCTCTTTGTTTGGAGTTATAGCAGGCTGAGTACGTGTGAGGGAACTGTGGAGAGGAAAGAGTGAGCACAGATGTTTTGGACACATGTGTCTCCTGTAGAAAAACAACATCTGCTTTTAAGTCTTTTAACCGATTAAAAATTTTTAGTCTCTTTTCCCTCGAACCAGCCCCGTGCACATTCCATGAGACAAATCTGAGTGTGCTCATATTTAAACTAACTGATGGACTGTTGTGTGCTCACTAAAGATGTGTGTGTGTGTGTACATATGTTCTGTATGTTGGCGTGTGCCCTTTATATTGATGTGTGCGTGTGTATGTGCGCTGTATGTTGGTGTGTGTGCATCTGCGCTGTATGTTAGTGTAGTAAACTGTAGCATTGTAAGTGACGTAAACATATTGCTGAGTGCAGAAAGAAAAAAGACGTGTAAAAAGTGAACTAAGTGACATAAGAATGAAATTAGATGAGGGGAAAACAAAACAGAACAAACAACCAAACAAACGATCACGGTACTATGCTGACTCGTCGGCGTTAATGGTACTACTTAGACAGATTTAGACTATTTAATGGTACTGTTTAGATAGTTGAAAAAAAAACTCAGAAAAGAACGTTAATATGGACACAGATCACCTGATCGATCAGCTGAGCCATGGCGTGGTGTTTTTGTCTCGGTAAAGCTGTCCGTTTACATACAGTTTGTCCACGGCGATGACAGCCCGGGAGCCTTCCTGCCTTCCCTTTGCTTTTGATAGAGGTGATTTTTCCCATAGTATTTTAGCATTCCACCAATGTTTTCTAAATGTTTGCTGAAGGATTTAGGGTAGGACATCCTCCCGTGATGTCTCCTGTTTCCAAACAGTAAGACTTTGCAGGATCACGGTGAAATCAAAACAGAAACATACATGCATGAATTAAGAGGCTTGTTTTAGCAGCCAGGTGCTGCTAATCAAATGCAACTGATTAACTGATCATCAGTAAGTGTGACTGCCTCTATAATGTGTGTTAACACAATGCCACTATCTTCCCAGGAGACCAAAGTGGAGATGTTTAGCTATAATGCACAGCGACATGTTTGGAGAAAGCCAAACATAGCATGTATGCACAAACACCTCATACAAATTGTCAGTGGGAGGGGTGATAATTTAGTCTTGTTTTGCAGCCACAGGATCTGGGCACCTTGCAGTGATTGAGATGAGCATGAAACTGGGACATGCAACAGGACAATGATCGCAAATCAGCAAATCTACACCAAGCTGGCTGAAAAACAAAAGAATCAAGGTGTTACAATAACCCCAAAAAATCCAGACCGCAACCTGATTGAAATGTTTTGGTGGGACCTTAAGAGAGCTGTGCGTGAATGAATGCCTGCAAACCTCAATGAACTGAAGCAGCGGTGTATAAGAGTGGGCCAAAAGTCCTCCACAACAATGTGAGACTCATAAAGTCATGCAAAAAATGTTTTCTTTAAGTTACTGCTGCTAAAGGGATAAGCTAAAGAGAATCTAATCCGGAAGGATGTCTAACAGCTTCCAGTGGCACTCAAACACAAACATATTTCCAATCTCACCATTTAGATATAAAAGACAAAGGGAATAAAGACGCATAAGGATAACATGCACACAAGAACAGAGAGAAACAAAAGGAGAGCGGAGTCTCCTGGAAGATGAAGATTTGCATCATCTGTGGAGAGAGAGGGGAGAGAAGACTCAGGACCCAGCTGATGATCCACCACAGAGAAATGTGCATGGAAAAAGATGACAAGAAAAAAATATTTTCTACACTTTGCAGCATTCTGCTCCAGTAACAGGTTAGATCTAACCTGTTAGATTCAGAGAAGAATTTAACAGGTTAGATCTTCTGAATCTAACCTGTTACTGGAGCAGTAACAGGTTAGATTCAGAGAAGAATCTGCTGGATTGCTCTATAGCACCTAAAAAACAGAGGGAAGTGTTGTTATGCAGCAAAGTGAGCTTATGGTTTTAACATTTCAGGGAAAAGGGGGAGTGTGGGGCGGGGGGAAGAATCACATTTATTAAGTGGAAGTGTCATTTGCTTAAAATGTGGAAATAATATTTGGTGACGCTCGTCATCTCGTGTAAACAGGCTCTGTGTGCATCAATCATCACACAAACAGTGTATGAGTTTGTGCCGCAATCGGATCTTTGGAACAAAAAGTGTGATTTCTTTGTCATCTGCTGTCTTTCAGCAATGATGAGAAAAAAAAAATATCAAATGAGGATCCGGAGACGTGTGATCTTTAACGGACTGATGGTTGGCTTAATAGAAAGGCACGCGTGTCTGAAGAGATGACAGGCTGCCTCCAAAATGGATTTAGAGAGACATGACGGGGAATTATTGACTTTTGTTGTGTTTTACAGCCAGTCAGAAAAACTGATGACTGCTGATGGTGGTTCTGAGTGTGTGAGTGAATGAAACTGACAATACTAAACTTAATGTGTGGGTGTCTTCAGGTAGAAAGATGAATAAAATTTTGGTTTCCTGTACATGTAATTGTGTGAAATGGGGAAAAATGTCAGTATCAACATAAAAAACAAACAAAAACAACAACTTTTTGACCATAACTAAACTTTATCACAATTTAAATGGGGAATTTATTAAAATAATCACCCCCTCTAGCATGATTGTTAGTTACCATCTATAAATGTTTATTTTTGTTGTTGGCCATTTTAACATGAAAGTCTATGCGGAGTAACTCTCTATTGGAATCAGCCTCAAGTGGGCATTTGAGGAACTGTGATTTTAGTCCCTTTAAGACTACTGATTAGTCTCAAATAACATTTATGTCCATGACTTGATTTATTAACCCCAGTATTTTCCCCCCTTTTTGCTCAGATATGGTCTCTACACTCATAAAAATCATCAAATAATTTCATGTGTCATGTAACTATCATATATGTAATTGGTTCAGTTCATACAGTCTGCAGGGAATCTCTTTTAGCCTCCATTTGTGTCTTTATTATCAACTTGCTGTACAGCTCCCATATTATTGGATAAAGGTCTGCCTCAGTAGTTACCTTTTTTTTTGTAACTTTCAGCTTTCAGGTGTCACGCAGTCGCCATACAAAGATGGAGTTTTGTTCATTTGTCATGAAAATTAGTTCTGGATTATTTTTTCTGAGCCCTTTTTATTCTTAAAACAACATCATTTGCTTGTCCTTTCTTTGCAGTGGAAAATAATGTGCTTAGATTGTCATGGTTCCCCTCATCTTCTGGATGTGGCCTTCTCTCTCTCTCTCACCTCTGTCTGTGTGAATGTAGGCGTAGGTGTCACTAACCAATCTTTTGCAGTAGTTGGCGTAGTCTCAGGAAGTCCAGCAAACACATCTGTTCTCCATCTTCAATCAGTGCAGTGCTTAAACCCGCCTTCCACCACCACTCCTTGCCAAATTATCTATCTGGCACGTGTGCTAATACAGTGCTTGTAATGCTGCTTTAACTTACCTGCTGTCTCATATATTGTCAGCTCTCTACTTCCCTGTCTCGCGCCTCCTTCTTTGTAGGAATCCTGCTGGAAAGCCTGCTGAACATTTACATGCAAAGCTGCCTGCCCCACTCTCATCTGTTTTCACCAGCTCATTGCTGTTCATCTCGAAGACTCTGTTCATTAAAATTATTAATAAAAATATTAGGGCAGCACGGTGGTGTGGTGGTTAGCACTGCTGCCTCACAGTTAGAATAACATCTAGAAGGCCTGGGTTTGATTCCACCTCGGCCCAAGTCTCTCTCTCTCTGTGTGTGGAGTTTGCATGTTCTCCCCATGTCTGCGTGGGTTTCCTCCCACAGTCCAAAGACATGTGCTTACTGGGGTTAGATTAATTGGCCACTCTAAATTGCCCATAGGTGTGAATGTGAGTATGAATGGTTGTCTGTCTTTCTGTTCTAGCCCTGTGACAGGTTGGTGACCTGTACGGGGTGTACCCTACCTTTTGCCCTATGACAGCCCCCCCCCCTACCCCGCGACCCTGACAGGATAAGCAGAAGAGAATGGATGGATGGAATAAAAATACTAATAAAAATGATCAATAAATAGCGACCACAGCAGCATCTAACAGGAGTCAAATGACATTTAAAACTACTTTTCTTTTTTGCTGCAGTGCTTTTATGCTGCAGCTGAGCAGCTAATTAACTGCCTGCAAACTGAAAATAACGGCCAACACAGTCTCATTGCAGTTCACGAAATTATCACAAAATATTATCAATTGATTCATGTTGACAAAAGCTAATTGTTGTGCTTCCAGCTTGGGGGGAATTAAGTGCACTTTGGAAAGATTCCAGCATGGACCCATGTTTGAATGTTGTAGGTTTCTTCCAAAAACAACTGAAAGAACCTGTAATGTGGGCTGCTCCCCTACAGAAGGACAGAATTCAGAAAAATAACTTATTTGTAGCAAAATCTTTAAAATATTGACAACTGTCTACTGCAACCATTTTTTGAGCTTCATTCATGCTTTTTTGGCCTTTTAATCATCGCATCTTATCCTACTAAGCTATTCATCCATCACTCATTAATACACCATAAGGTTACATTCTTCTATTGAAGGGCAGAGGGATGACAGTTAGCCAAGACCTTCTTGTACAAACCAGAAAATACTGATCATACTATTGTTAGAAAAAAAAGGCCCTCAAGCAGACAGCCTATTAACATTGGATGCACAAATTTTAACCGTGATCTAAACTTTCATTCATCAAATGTTTGCTGGATAATGTTTGCTGGCAGTGCAAAATGTGTCTTCATGTCTCTAGAAAAGTGATTTTAGCAGGGTAGCTGTTCATGGTGCACTACTGACCTTATGGGCTCGACACACGGGGAGCGACTAACGACAGCGACAAATGGGCTGCATCGCCACTGGCGTGAAACCGAACACACGCGACGTGTTAGCGACGGCAGCATTGCGAATCGCGCTCTCACGTCACTTATCTCCAAGAAATGTGATTGGTTATGAAACTGGAGGGATTTTAATATTTTCAAAGCAGTCCGTGTCATACAAGGCAATAAAGATGAGGAATCAGAAGATTTTACTGGAACTGACAGAAATCCTGCTGTTAAGTCTCCTCTACAAAAGAAAAAGACAACTTTGGGTTCATCCAATATTATCACAAGAGTCCTCTCTATCATTCTGTTTAAGGTCAGCCTGGCGCCAACAAGTTTCCATACGGAAACTCGATAATCACTGCGTAAAGTGTCATATAATATAGGACAGTCAAACACAGCTAAAATTTTGCTTTTGTTTGTGCTGAAAGTGGTTGCAGACTGCAGCGTGTAGCATACTCTCCACTCATTAGTCAGTCAATGAAACCCTTGCTGATTGGTTTAGTGCCACGCGACAGCGACAAAAGTAGAACATTTTTCAACTGGTTGCGTATGCACGTCTACATGTACGAGCTTGAAATTTCACATGTACGAATGTCGCCGGTCGCTTAGCTGGAGGAGGGCAAGCGATTGTCGCCTCATCGCAGAAGCTCCATAGGAAATGAATGGAGAACGAGCGATGCCGCTCCCCCATGTGTCGAGCCCCTTACATGGAACATTTGACTGGCTGTATCCAAGTAAGGTCTAAGAAGTAGGTAGACAGATATCTACCACTATTGCCTTGAGTTACTGCAAACCCAGGATGTTCCACTGCAAAAAAACAAAAAACAAAACAAAAATTAAAAAATTAAAAATGTGGATGCCATAGTGGCAACATTGCTGTCTTTGGAGCAGGAGGCTGGGGGTTCGAATCCCAACCAGGGCATACTTCCAGTAAGGGTCTCCAGGCCCAGATTAACAAGGTCTATGTCAGGTGTTGAGGATCCAGGGCATTCTGATGATAAGTGGGCTACTGGAACTAGATAGTTATGGCATAAGTGGGCACGAGATGAGAACCGGGAACTGCTGGAATGCTACTACACATGTAATCCCAGCAAGACAGGTTACATGAAGAGAATGTGGGACCTATGGAGTCTTCGAAACCCAACATCCAAACTGATGGTGAAACAACTTGTAGCTCAGTGTTCCAACATATGAAGGAAGCAACTGCTATTGCAACTTGAGATTGACAAGGTACAACACAAATGCTATGGCAAGGGGGAGCCAGGACGACAGGTCAGGGGGGAGATTTCATCATCCCCACAAGCTGAGATTGGGTACCAAGCCCCAATAATAACAATCAGTACACTGAATACCTGAAAGACAAGATCATGACTAAGAAGGAGAACTGGACGCCTTGACGCCGACTACCAAGACTACGTTAAGTACCCTCTGAAAGACTATAGCAGTGATCTTTGAGATGCTTGGCTATAAGATGAGCAGCAATAAGAAGCAGTATCCTCCATGGAAACGATAACTAGAGGTTAAGATCAAGGCAGCACGGAGGGAAGTTAGCCAGCTCTCAGAGTTGCAGAAAGGTGTAATGAAAAAAGTGGTGCCAAAGAAGTACAACAGACTGTCCATACCTGAGGCCTTAGAGACTGCGAAGCAAAGACTCACAGCCTTGGCTAACCGCCTGAAGAGGTATAAATGGGATATTCTCCACCGTACCATCCAAGGTACTCTCAGTGGCAGGGGAACAATATGAGAACAACAAGGCTGGAGATGGAGCAATACTGAAAGGGCTTACGGGAGAAGGATGTGTCACATAACACCAATGCTCAGTGGCTAGTGGATCTAAGAGCAGACCACAGCAACCTCCTTGAACAGGATCCAGTAACTATCACAGTGGCAGACATCCAGGTAAAGGGTCTCACATATGAAGAGCTGAACAGCACCAGGCCCTGACGTGACACACACCTACTAGCTAAAGAAGCTAACTGCACTCCACGAGCACCTGGCAGCACAAATGAACCAGCTGCTAGAGGCTAAGACACACCCAGAATAGCTGACTGAAGGTCCTGATCCCCAACGACCCCCAGAAGGGACCAGTCCCATCCAACTACCAGCTAATAACCTGCCTCAGTACAACATGGAAACTCCTGTCAGGCATCATAGCAGCTAAGATGAGCAGGCATGTGGCACAATACATGAGCGAGGCCCAGAAAGGAATTGGCAGAGATACCAGGGGAGCAAAACACCAGCTATTGGTAAATAGAATAGTCACTCGAGACTGTAAGGCCTGACTGACCAACCTGTGCACTGCCTGGATTGACTACAAGAAAGCCTATAACTCGATGCCACACACATGGATCCTGGAATGCCTAGAACTGTATAAGATCAACAAAACCCTCAGAGCCTTCATCAAGAACTCAATGGGGATGTGGAGAACATCGCACAAGTCAATATCAAGTGCGGGATTTACCAAGGAGATGCTCTGTCCCCACTACTGTTATGCATAGGCCTGAATCCCTCAGCCAGATCATTGACAAGACTGGCTACGGATACCGACTACAGAATGGAGCGAAATGGTAACTAAGAGAGGAAAGGTAGTCAGAACTGAGGGGATTGCACTACCAGAAGGCAACATTGCAGACACTGAGGATAGCTACAAGTACCTTGGAATCCCACAGGCAAATGGCAACCATGAAAAGGCTGCTAGATAAAGCTGCAACCTCCAAGTACCTGCACAGATTAAGGCAAGTCCTAAGGAGTCAGCTGAATGGGAAGAACAAGTTCTGGGCTATCAGATACCCTGCTGGGATAATAAGATGGCTAAAGGAGGAGATAGAAGCCACTGATATCAAGACAAGAAAGCTCCTTACCATGCATGGAGGGTTTCACCCCAAATCCAGCACCCTGAGACTGTACTTTAAGCGGAAGGAAGGTGGCCGAGGACTAGTGAGTGTCAGAGTCACTGTCCTAGATGAAACAACGAAGATCCATGAATACATCAGGAAGATGGCCACAAAGGATCATGTGCTTAATGAGTACCTCAGGCAGCAGAAACCCGAGAACAATCATGGAAGGGCAGGCCTTTGCACGGCATGTACCATCGGCAGATAGAAAAAGTGGCTGACATAGAAAAATCCTACCAATGACTGGACAAAGCTGGACTAACAGACAGCACAGAGGCACTAATCATGGCAGCAAAGGAACAAGGTCTGAGCACAAAATTGATAAAGACTGGAATCTACCACACCAGGCAAGACCCCAGGTGCAGGCTGTGCAGAGATGCCTCTGAGACAATCCAGCACATAACAGCAGGGTGCAAGATGCTAGCAGGCAGGGCATACATGGAACGCCATAACCAAGTGGCTGGCATAGTATACAGGAACATCTGTGCCAAGTATGACCTGGAAGTCCCGAGGTCAAAATGGGATACGCCCCCAAGGGTGGTTGAGAATAACAGAGCTAAGATCCTGTGGGACTTCCAGATACAGACAAACTTGTGATGGCGAACCAACCGGACATCATAGTGGTGGACAAACAAAGGAAGAAGGTTGTAGAGAGGAGCTGGAATGGATGTGGAAGATGAAGGTAACAGTGGTCCCTGTGGTAAAACACTTGGGGCAGTGACCATCAAACTGGGAGAATGGCTCTAGCAGACATCCGAGATCTCTGTCCAGAAGAGCGCAATCCTGAGAACAGCTAAGATACTGCGCAGGACCCTCAAGCTCCCAGGCCTCTGTTAGAGGACCCAAGCTTGGAGGGAAAAAAGACCGCCCGTAGGGGTGAGCTGGGATTAAATATATATATATATATATACATATATATCTATATATATATATATATCTATATCTATATCTATATCTATATATATATATATATATATATATATATATATATATAGATAGATAGATAGATAGATAGATAGATAGATAGATAGATAGATAGAGAAAAAAAAGTGGACTTTAAGTCACTGTTGACAAGGACTTCTAAAGACTGTTGCCACTATGTAAAATGGCATGAAAAAAGTCAAAAGTAAAAGTGCAAAAAGTGCACAGGTGTTATTTAGCGTTGTCTTTTGTTTGAGTTAAGGAGTTACAATTCTTGTTAAAACTGGTTAAATGTTTTTCTAAACTGTAAAGATAAACTTGTAAACCTGACAAAGTTGAACTTGGATCATCTGATCAAGTAACTGGAGAAGAAATCTGACCAAACACTGTCTGTCAGCATTTCTTATCTGACAGTTTTTGATATTTGGTGCTACTGACATATTTCTGTTGAAGCTTGATACTGGTGGTTTAATTGCACTTGAATGCACCATGACAGAAGAAGGTGTCTGTGATAGGTGAGTATTTGTTATTTTGCTGCCAGAGCTTATGAGTGTGTGTATCTGTGTGAATGTGTGGGTGTGTTATGTTTGCGTGTTGTCCTGGGGGATAACAGCAGGTTGACTGTCCTGATTCTGTCTGCTGTACTTTACCTGGTCACAGCTCACTAATACAGCATGCAGCCTGCAATGTACACACACACACGCGCGTGAGTGTGCACACACACAAAAATGCACACGCACGCACATGTGAATGCCAAATGCACACATGCTGAGGAAAATGTTTGCACACCTACACATACACATGATGGTCATATGGTCATATAAAGAAAATGCAGCGATACACATCTGCCTCTCTCTCTCTTACACACACACACACACACACACACACACACACACACACACACACACACACACACACACACACACTGTTCAGTCCTAATTCTATAAGGGGGTCCAGCATGTCTCCCCTGAAACCTCCAGTTCAATTCATTTGATTTCATTACACACAGAGAGAAAGAGAGAGGGGTAAACTGTATTGTGGGGGAGCGAGGCTGGGTTGCAGTGGTGGTTTTCATTAGGAGCTGCTGGTTAGAGCTGCGATCCAATTTAGACTTCAGGCTGGCGGAGAGGCGAGCTGTGTGTTTTTATTGGTATTTAATCAGCTCAATTGGGACATTTTATTAGTGCAATGCTTTGTTTCGGAGGACAGACGAGAACTGCAGGTTATTAGAGGCTCTCAAAGTGAGGTTCGGAGTCCCTGCAGGGGTCCTGGTGGGGTTTCAGCGGGTCTAGAGGAGGATGAAATATTGAAAATGTGTCCTGCACGGCTCAATAAAGAGGAAGAGGAGAGCAGTAAAATTGCCAGAGTTAGGGGTTCGATGCCTGTGCTGAAAATGTCAAGATGCAAATTAGAGTTTTAGTTCTGCAAACGTGTCTCAGAGGCAAAACTGCGAGTTAATCCTCAGAAGGTGGAGCCAAAAATAAAACAACAGCTGCAAACTTGACCTGTACAGAAAGAGATGAAGCAATAAGATGGCTCTATGACTGCTTTTAACCAGTCTACAAGATCATCAGATTATCTATTGCAGTTGTTTATAAGCTTGCACATCTAGACATATGAAAAATAATTACATTTAATGACATCTAACCTTAAAACAGTCACAGTAGTACCTTTACCTGAAGAATGCTGCTGACTCTGTGTGATAGCATAGAGCTTTTAGGGAAAGTGTAGTTAAATTGAATATGGCTATTATCACTCCTGACTCATCAAATACTGGAAAACATCACATCATAATACACCAGGTATCCCTACATGCAGATACCACATTACTCACTGCTGTTGTATCTACAGCTCAGGCACTACGTTAATATCAGTGTCAGCATTTTATTGATATGGTTCATTAAAATGAGCTTCTGAAAATGGGGGACTTAAAGGTGAAAGTCTGCACTTCAATCACATCTTGAACGTTTGATGTGGTGGTACACAGAGTCAAAATGACAAAAATCCTGTCTTTGTCCAAATACTTACAAATCCAACTGTATAAACTGTGACATGTCTGTGTAGATTACACTCTGCTTTTGGACTCTGCACGCTGATGCTTCATTGTTAGCATTTTGGCCTGTGGAAAGGGTGGACTGAATGCAGCAAAGCTGGTTTGGAAAACTGCATTCATAAAGTGCACAGAAGCAAATCACAGACACGTCTGCTAATCAGTGCTTGGTCACAGCAGTCCATATTATTTGTCAAGAAATTCCAAGAACAAAGCTCCAAATCAGGCAAGAAGTCCAGTTCAGTGACTTGAAGCAGCAGAGCTGAGGCCTTGCAGACAGATACAGGCTGCACCTGCCTGGAGGTGTGGGAACACCTGTCAGTCAAAGTTGCCATGCCCCAACTTAAAGACTCAAAGTCATTCAAATTATAGAGTAATTAAAAAAAAGTAGTTTTCAGTGGATTGTATGTTTTATTCTATTACTTATTTGACAGCTTTAGCTACTGGTTACATTCTGATTATTTGTACAAATATTAAATCAACAAATGAAGCACTCTGTGTTATTGTAGCTGAACCTACCTGGGAACATAGCAAGCAGTTAAAATGATTGTAACCACTGTATAACAAATACTTTACTTGATGGAAGACTTTTACCTGTAACACTGAGTTTGTGTGAGTGAGCAAGAGAGAGACAGAAAGAGGGCGGAGAGCCGGGGTGAGTGAGAGAAAGGGGAGGAGACAGTCTGAGGAGGAGTGCTACTGAATGCGACTTTATTCGGGAGTCTGATCACACACGGCTCTTCAGCGAGCGGGAGAGCACAGCAGAGCTGTTTTGGCTGCACAGAAAACGGATTAGCGAGAAAATACTTAATGCACTCTCGCACAGACACCTGATGATGAAAACACACTTCGCTCAAGCACATCTCATTTATTTGCACTTAAAGAGACTCTTCGGGCTTCACGGCTCTTGCTCTTTTTTTTTGGCACAAAAACCGCACGATTTCATCTCAATCCCCAAAGTAAGCTGACACATATACAGACAACACGGGGTGAAGTGGAAGTCCTGAAGTTTGGATACATCTTGTATCCGCTTTTGTATCCAGAGTTTAAATATGGTACTTTAAACTGTGTGGAGAGTTTTATTTGGCAAGGGGTGTTTTACGCACGGAGAGAGGGGCGAAACTTTTCTCCTTCTTCTTAAAAAAAACCCAACAAAACAAAACAAGCAAACAAATTAAAAAAACGATAATAAAAAAAAACTTTAGAAGGCAAGAAAAGTTACAAGCTTTTAAAACGAGTTCTGTTCTACCTTAAAGACGTTTCTCTGACTCTTAAAGTTCTGATTTAAGAGTTTTTATAACTTTGAACACGCTAAGAAAAATGTTCATAACATGACAGGAATAAAAATGCTCCGTCTGCTGCTTATTGAGTTGTCTTAAAATAAGAATCCAGTTAAACAGATACTCCGTTACTCGACACAATAAAGCCGGGGGAAATGCCCCAGCGTTCTCTCTCTCCGCCTCTCGCTCTCTCTCTCTCTCTCTGTATGTGAGTGGGGCGCAGAGGACAACACACACAAGTACAAACGCGCGCACACACGCAGGCTCTCGCCGACATACCGACACATATTTGGCGCTGCCTCCACTGCTGCTGCCGTATCACTGTATCACACCAATGTCATTGCAGAGCTCGTGCTGCTGAGAGTCGCGCGCTTACTGGCTGACAGACTGACTGCTCCACTCCAGGTCTGCTGCTCTCACAACACTCACAGACCGACCGGCACACACCCGGCGGAGGAGAGCGGGGGACGGGATGCCGGCGGCGGTGCCCGCGTGAGAGAGGAGAGTCTGGAGCTCCTGCACCGGCAGACAACAACACAGATCCGCCTGTCCGCCCGTCTTCAATCGGTGAAATACTCACCTCTTAGATCCACTGATCCCATTGATTGTTGAGTAGGTGGAAAGAGAAGGGGCAGAATGCGCGCACTCCGGGACGATGATCCGGAGCAGCACAGGGGTTATTTCTGAAGGATAAAGCCGAGAGGAAGAGACAGAAGAGGAAATAATAAAGGATAAGATTTATGATATTTTGTCTTTGCGCTTTATACACTCACTCATCTCAGCTATCTATTGATTCACTGAATTGTGACTGTTTTGCGCACCGGAACCATGATCCGGATTTGCTTGAGAGTTATTTCCGAAGGTTAGAAAGAGAGGGAGAAAAAAAAGAAAAAAAAAAACAACAAAAAGAAGCTTGTTGTTTATCTTTAATTGCTAAATCAATACACCCATTGATCCCATTGATCCCAGTATTCGGTGACTGGTCTGTGTTGGGAGAAAGCGCCGGAGGAGGTTGTTAAAGTACAGACGCAGGAGCGCAACGGAGACGGCGGGGACCATGATCAGGATCTTCCCGGATTTCAGCGTTCAGGTGACGGCTTCGGCGGCCGGAGGAGCCGGGGCTGGAGGCGGAGGCGGCGGTGGTGGGATGGTGACCGGACCCCCGGTGGGTCGGGTGCCCGTACCGGTACCTGGAGCCACGAACGGGACCCCGCAAAGCGTACAGGGAATCACCGCCTACCAACAAAGGTATGTGGGAAATCTGCAGGAATAACGACCTGTAGCGTAATCAGTGTACGATGGAAAAGGGAGTTGAAAAGAAATCTTATAAAAGTGGCGCATCCAGACCAAACGTACATGCCTCACAGTGGACTGAGCGATATCTTTGTCCCTTAGTGCTCCTATAATTGATTTGGCTGTGATAAAAGTATTTTAACCTCCTAAAATCAATTGAGATCAATAATTTTCTTCTTCATTTGATTTTTTTTTTTTATGTTCAGGTACAGTTGGGCATTTCTAACTCAGTGGATACTTTTTGGTTTGACCTTTCTTAAGGTATCACAAAGCAAAACTCAAAGCTTTGGAAATCATCTATAACCCCAGAAAACATGTAAATCATTCCCCATATGTAAAACCAGATGGAGAGGTCTTTGTTTGTTTTTTATGTTTATTATTATTATTTTTTAATCTTTGAGTGAATGCATTGGGATAAATGTCAAAAATATGGCCTTTTCTTCAGTTAGTTCCTTTCAAATATTCAATTAAACCTGAAAGCAAAAGGAGAATATTGTGACTTTAATGCTACATAAGAGGATTAAGGTCAATATCCACAGTTTGTTTAGGGATTATTTTTGTGTTTCAAAGCAAGTTTGTGAAAAGAAGTATAAAAAGATGTATACTCAGCAAAGACCGAGGGGATGAAGCAGTAGTGGAGAAACGGTGAAATCAGGTTACAGAGATTTTGTGAAAATACAGGAATGAGGTTCAAATATTAATACAGAACTATTGGAATGAAGTCCTAGTAATTCAGTGGAAAACTAGGATGATGTGCTGCTAATACAGTGGAAACACAGGAGGTAACTTAACAGAAATATTGAAGCAGGTTATATTAGGAAAAAGAAAAACGTGCCGAATGTTTTCCAGCTGGTCCTGAATCCGCAGCTCCTCGAGTTTAACCTGCTCTCTGGTGACAATTCACTTCAGCCAGAGCCCCTTTCTTTCCTTATTTCCCCTCCACTCTGAATCTGAATGATTGCCTCCCTGTCCGGCCACTCAGTAGGGTTGTTTTTCTAATCATCTGGAGCCGTGGGGGGCCGAAACACACCCTAACGCACGCACACTCTTGCCTTATTACCGGACAATCTCTCCATATTATGGGGTATAGCTGTGTGTGTGTAAAGTCTAAAAGCTGTGGGGAGCAAACAGGACATAAATCACTGCTCGGGCCTCTCCGAGTGCACTGAGAGTGTCTCAGCCCTCTAAAGCAACAAATACGAGGCGAATAAGGGCTGTATTGTTATTTAAAGCAAAGCGTCTGGGCGTGCATAGACCTCAGACCCCCATAAGGGAGGATTTGGGGTAGTGGACTGTTTGTGTCCACAGTTGAGGGGATTAGAGTAGTGGCGTGGCACGTTCTCGGACCATTTCAACTGATATAAAACCCTGCTGGAATTTAACTATGTCGTCATCTGGCAGCTGGGGGCCCGTCAGAACTCCTCAAGAACCTTTTGAGGCCCCCAGACCTCAGCTTGGAAAGAGCCAATTTGACCCAAGAACAGTTTGAATATTTGTGTGTAGATTTCTAACGGCTGCAGAGGCTCAGCTTTTCTTCAGACCCAGTGTCTTCACCGAGCTGCCCCTCTTCCCTCTCTCCATACATAATGTTTCCCTCTACCAACAGCTGGGAGCTAATATGTTTATACATTACGCTCCATTATCCACGTCGCCTCCGTTTGACTGCTCTCAGTAAGCAGAGCTGAGATGGAGAGAGAAGGAGCAGCCAAACCTCATCCGGAAAGAACAGAGCGAACGCTTGGACCTGGTCAACAAAATGCAGGCGCAGGCAAAGTAGTGGCCACTCAGGTCACAAACACACAGCTGGAGCAAAACGTGGAATATCTTTAGAATCAATTTGTTCATTCTACAGAAATTATCCATATGGATATTATGTTGTTTGAATGACGTAAGCTCACTTTAGGGCGCAGTGATGAGGCGCACTGATGAGGGTCACATCCGTGACCTTTCAGGTTTTGGATTGTCACGTGACCAAAAAAAGTAGCTTTTAAACTCACGTGTGAATAAAAATACAACCGCAGGTTACTGAGAGCTCAGCTCGGATGACTAAAACGTATTTACATTTTACCGTAAATCACAGCAGCTACGCTTAAAGGGCTGAAAATGAAAAGCACACACGTTTAGGTCTTCTCTGAATACGTTCGTGCACGTGTTGATCGTCGAGCGCCCAGCTCCTGACGATCGCCGGCTGGAGGTCACGGTTCTCCCTCTCCAGTCTTTATTTTCTGCCACTGCGCCGCCTGTAACCCTGTGTTTGTGTGGAGAATACCCAGCATGCCTTTGACCTTGACAGGTCATTGGTATAGAGAGTGGGGCTTTTTCAGCTTCCAGGGCTGCAGCCTGGAGGTTAATCACACAGCACAGCGATTAGGTTACAATGAATTATACATTGAAAACGGTGGAATTTAAATGAATGGCTAAAAAAAAAAGAGAAAAAAAAGAGATAGAAGTAGGAGGTAGTTTCTGTTGGAGGATAACGAGCCGTTTGCTGACGCGCAAACATCAAAGCCTGGAGGAAAATACATTTCAGTGGCTTAAAATACAAAAACTGAGAAGTTATTTGATTTGTTAGATGAATTGTTATTGGAAGATGGAGGGAATTTTCTTTACGTTTCGAGGTTCATGAACTCACACATCTTTTCGTGCAAACACCAAAAACATGACAGAGACTCGTCAGATGTCCAGAGAACAACGCTGCAGAATAAAAACTGATTTTGTAATGTGAAGTGAGACATTTGCCGTCATGTGTTTACTATGACAGTGAAGAAAGGCAGGTGAGGTGGAGGGTGTGCGTGTGTGTGTGTGGTGGGGGGTAGCTGTGATTTACAGGGAAACAATCCAAATAAATCACCCATCATCCTCTCCGCCCAACCCCAGGCGTTTTTCTTTTTAAAATTACATTTCTTTTTTAAATTTCTTTTTATTATTTAGATGGTAATATTTGGATAATTACCCCGCGGGGCAACCTGTATACAGGAGGAGAGGAAAAAAATAAATAAAAAATAAACACACACACGCGCGCGCACACACACACACACACACACACACACACACACACACAAACTGACTCCAACTGCAACAGAGTGGCGTTGTTGCGCCGGGGCTGGAGAAAATACCGGAGATGTGTGGTGTCCTTTTTTCCTGTCAGCAGCCAGAGGAGGGAAAATGCTCCGAAAACCACAGAGACTTTGACTGGCGAGACACGCTCCGCCGCGGGGATTTTAACGGGGATATAGGCGCTGCAGTGGCGGCGAGAATGTAAAGATTTGACGCCTCTGTTTGCCCTTTTTTTTTCTTCCTCCGGAGCTCAAGCAGGAAATTCCTCTGTAGTGCCAAAACCGAAGCTGTGCGTGTGGAGAGAGACAGAAGGAAGAGAGAGGAGAGACGGCGGGATCTGAGAGGCATCCACCCCGGGTTCCCTCTCACTCCGCTCGGCATGCCTCTGCTGCTGCAGCCCTGTCCCTGCCTTCGCCTCCACCACCCGTTGTTTCCACGCTCCTGAGCGGCGGCGGGGGAGAGAGACCAGCACGAGACGCACGCGCAGCGCGCACGGCTGCTGACACCACACATACACACAGTCACACGTTCACACACACGGACATGGCTTTGTCTTAACACACCGACCATGACGCATTGCTGTCAGGGTGCAGCGCACCGCCGCGGCTCCGCGTCCAAATAAATCTGAGAAGAGGAAAAAAAAAAAAAGAAAAGAGAAAGTAAGAAATCAAATAATTGTTGTAGGAAGATGGCGCCCACCAAGCCGAGCATCCAGCAGGACCCGACGCGGAGAGAACGGTAACGGGGCTTGGATTTTTGTTCCTGCACACACTTCTCCTTCATTGCATGTTTACAGCTGCACACAAGCGGCTTTGAACGGAGCGGCAGCCCGGCTGGCTGTTCCGTGTCGCTTTGCGTTTTATTCTGAGCCTGGAGGTGTCAGGAGGAACGCTGTTACCCTTTCCAGAGGAGAGTCGAGCTGTGCGTGCCCGCGTGCGCGCCTCTGTGTGTGTATGTGTGTGTGTGTATGTGTGTCAGACGAAGAGGCGTGTGGCTGCTGGGTAACAGGTCGGTTGGCTGACTGTTCAGGGAAACAGATGACTGTCTTTGCTCTGACTCGTGTGTGTGTGTGTGTGTGTTTATATGCCTAAAGGGGCACGTGCATGTTTGGAAGCCATGCAGGTGTGTTGATGCTCTGAGCAAGGAAGGTGTGTGAGCATCGTGGAAAACATGTGCATCCATCGATGACAAACGTGCATGTGTGTGCGTCTGTGGGCATTTTTACTACTCCAACACTAGTGTGTGTGTGTGTGTGTGTGTGTGTGTGTGTGTGTGTGTGTGTGTGTGTGTGTGTGTGTGTGTGTGTGTCAGAAAAATGACCAGTGATCTTCAATGTGGAGGGCTGTTCAAATCAGACTAAGCAGACCTGTACTTGACCTTAAAGGTGATTCACTTGGTCTGATTGAAATGTGAATATGTGGGATTTTATGTGTAAATATGTTTTCTTTAACTATTGCAGATATTATATCCACCATGATTTAAAATCTCAAATCTGATCTCTTACATCTATACAGAGGAACACTTTTCTTGTTGGTGTATCCAGTATGCCTTCCTTATACCTTCTGATTTAGGAAAGGCCAGTAATCACGTGCTTATTCTGTATATTTTATTCAGTGTGTGATGCCTGGTGGAGTCATTTTCTCTATGGGAATCTACATTTTTTTTTTCACCTGTTGATTTTGTGATGGCAAGCAAATTAACCGTGAATCTGCTCAGTTCTGTCATGCTTTAATTTCAGTACCCTTAGTGGCAGTGAATCAGTGGGATGAAAAGGGAACGCAGTGTTGTGCGTTCTCTCTTATTGCAGTGCTGTCTGTGTTAACACGAAACAGGAGCTAGAAGCATGATCACCCCCAATATGATGACAGCATGTGTTTGCTAGAAGCTGTTGTGCGATTTCTTTGATTTTTTTGTTGTTGTTTTTTTGGTCTGTTTGTTGTTTTGTTTATGAAAGGATCTGACAGGTGAGTGTGAGTGGAGGGTGATGAAATGCATTTGGTGTTTTATTATTTTCCCCCCCTTCTTTGTAAACTCGACACTAACATCTGTTGGTGCAAAGCAGATGATTTTGTTCCAGCTCGCTGAGGTTGTCCGCTCCTCGACTGGCCCTCCCTGCCTCGATGTGCCGCTGGTTTTCTTTCACTCAGACACCCTCAATGCCACCTGTTCTGACAAAACTGCAGCTGACAAAAATATTAACACATAGTTCGAGAAAAATTAGTAAAGGCTTTAAGATTTACCAGATCATAAGGAAACTTTTAAATATATATTTCTGTCTTTTACACTTTTTGGACTGGCTCCTGGAATCCAGTGCTGTAGAGCATTCATCCACATGACAACATGCACTGCATTTGTGGCTGATGAGCAGCTGAAACTGGAAGCGAAGGGACTCTCTTGTTGTCGTCTGAGCCTTTTCATTTAAGGAATGTGGCCTTATGGGTAATTGGACATAGGTGCAGTGTTGTGGAAAGCAATGTTAGAGCACATAGTGAAATGCTTGTGGACAGTTGTGTTTAATTAGACATGAGGTACTTAGATATGACACAGATTCAGTGCAACAACTATCTAAAGGCTGTGTACTCTGTTTTCTGCCCTGTAAGAAAACAAATAAAGGCCCGCTTTCACTGCGACAGCTTTTCTCTTGGCCACTGCAGAGTTTGTCTGAGCAAATATTCAGTCATCATCCACATTCAATTCAACTGACAAAATCCTTGTTTTGTGGCAGCTTTATAGCGTCTTTGCAGAATGAGTCCAGATAAACCTGCGCAGCACGGGAACCACAGCACTGTCACACGGCTGCTGTGATGTTCAGACTGCAGCTTCGAGTTCACAAACTCACATCTGATGATTTCATGTCAGTTTGACTGAAACTAAACTGTACTGAATCAAACCGTTTCGTTCGTCACCTCGATCTGAACTGCAGCGTGATTGAAGATGGCGTCCACCTGCTATATAAACCCTTAAATCTGAGTTTCATTTTCTCATGAAAGTCTGAGGAGTGTAAGCATGAAAACCATTTAATACAGTCAGCTGATGCTCTGAACAACATGAGAAGGAAGTCTTACAGTTAACGCCACGTGTAGATGAGCACAATACACCGTGACCTAAAGTCAGAGGTATCAGGTCAGTGCTGAACAGCAGATTAACAGCAGGTTATTTGCATATGTGTGCTGTTAAAGAGCAGAAACCAGGACGAGGGGTCAGATGTCAAATGTATAGCGCTGAAATTGCACTACGCTGCTGTCCAAGCTACATTTTTCCTGATTCTGCTACTGAGTGCTTTTATCTTTTAATTTCTCCCAAACTGAAGAGGCTGGAAGCTCCAACTTGAAGGGAGGAAGTTGTATTCTTGTTGCCGAGTGTAAGACGTATCTGATGCCTCAGGTTTTCTGCTCACCTGCTGAGGTTGAAACTCGGGTGTTTTTCCTGCTCACTCACACAGGCGCTGGAAGTCTGTTCCTCCCTTTCTGACTGACGGAGACGAGAAGCTCAGAAGCTCAAGTCAGATTCATCCATAAATTGAATGCTTTCGATGAGATTCCCACAACAGCTGATGTGTTTTTTTCTAATCTGAAAACCTGAAAGAAAATCACAATGGCAGGTCGGTTATTATATCGATCGGTGATGGAGACCAGGCAGCCAAGTTAACGCCTACATATGCTTCATTTAAAATCTTCCATAATTTTTTTTTTTTTTAACCCTCTTCTCCAAAGAAGAAGAAGAAAAAAAAATCACATCACAGTTTTCTGTTTGTCAAAAACCTAGTCAGATTTGCCTGCCAGGCATCCCGATTAAATCTTTGTTCTGATGCTAATTTCATGAGTTTATCATCAACCCACCTGCTTGTGTCTGTTTTGGACCAGAAAGCCAAATGCTGCTGTGGTGGCGTTGGTGTTGAAGGTTGTTGGGGACTTTGTCAGTCATTGGGTATTTCAGTTTGCGCTCCTTTTTGTACACATTATTCTCTAAGTCTCCATCTTCATATGAGGGTCTACGAGGTTTTAACTGACTTACATTTCAACATCGGAGCGTGTAGGAAAAGGTCTCTGTACATGTGGTGTACTCTCCAATCTGCCATGGCTGGAGCCATTACACTATTGTTTTGTTTTTGTTTGTTTGTTGTTTTTAGGTATCATGGAATAATTTATTGTTTGGCCCCCAACTATCAAATCTCAGATGCGTCGTTGAGGGTTCCCAAAGGGGCCTTCGAATCTGCCCCTATGTTACTCCACCACCATGTGATGATGCCCCAACATGGGTGGAAAAATGGTGATTAAATCTTTTATTGTGATGAATTATCTCTCTCTGCAGCAGGTTTGTAGCCTCCGAGAGCTGATTTTCATAGAAATGAACAGAAAGAAATGATTGCCTCGAAGGAAGGAAATCAATCTAAAAACTGATGGTTTGTTTAGGCAATAAAATGTAGAAATTTGTAGGTAATCCATCTATTAATTTCTGTCGTCATCAATCCATTCCCCCCACTAACGCCCCATGGTCCCACCATTTACTCCCTGTCTGCATCCATCTATCTGTCCCTCTATTCATCTCTCCATCTGCTCCCCCTCCCTCTCCATCCAGCAGTAGTTCTGCTAAAAGCTGTCAGGTAGCAGCGTTTTGGCTGAGCCACTGTTTGTGGATCTATTTCTGGGGGCATTTCAGCACCGATAGGCATCTTGAGGAGACCAAATTAATTTTCAGGTAGAGAGAGAGAGAGAGAGAGAGAGGGATCAGGAGAGAGGAAGTGAGGATAGAAGTATGAGGAGAAGGAGGAGGACAGACTTCATAGCCGACTGCACAAGTGCTCCCACTATCAGTACACTACAGTGGCTCTGGAGAGGAAGATGATGGAAAGATGATGGAGAGGGGAACAGGAGCAATAGTGAGGGAGAGAAAATCATGGGGAGAGAAGAAAAGCAAAGTGGTGGACATTAAAATCAATAAGGAAGGGGGGAAATTTATGATTTTGGGAGCAAGCATAAAAAATAAACTAAAAAGGCAATTATTAAAAAAAAAAAACATTTTGTGAGGAAGACTGTAACGCAAACAAGACGGGACACCATCAGATATTTCAGTGGGGTGTCAAGTATTTGTGTGCAAGTGAAGCTTTCTTGTTTCACCTACTTGTGCTTATGTTGCAGTGCAAACACGGGTAGGGAGGAGGGTGGTGCGAACGGACAGGCCTAAAAGGCATCAGACTTTAACACATGAGAGAGAGTTACATTTAGAAACAATCAAAAACATTATTCTTCTGCTTAAAGAAGCTCGGCATGACCGTATCCTAACCTTACAACCTGTTCTCAGTTCCAATTTGTCAGACACACTCAGTCAGGATCCAGTAATTGCCACTTTGTTTCATAGTGAGTTGTACATAGTTGTAACTGGAATTCAGAATCTGAACTAGGCGCTCTGGGAGAACATGTGGCAACCAAATGTGGATCAGTGATGTGCCAGTTTGTGTAGTTTTAAGTGCCCAGCTCTAACCAAGCAGAGACAGGAAGTGTCAAATCAAAAACAAAGACTTGAAAACTTGGCTTCGGGGTTCAGGTGACTGTGACTGTGTGTCATTCACCACCTCATGTACCTCCTAACAAAAACTTCTGTGGGTTGTCATGCATGTTTATGGTTTACAAACAAAAAATGGTTTGTAAAACATAACAAAAAGATGGTGTGGTGATAGGAGTGTATGACGAGATCCCACTACAAGACACTCTAGGGTATGTGAACCAAAAACGTATTGGTGTAATTTCAGTGTTATTGTACTGTACTCCTAAAACCTATAATGTTTCATTTGGAATTACACCCCATCATGGCTGTGATAAATGCTGGAAAAGGTACACACATATTTGGGAAAGTTTTTATTACTGAAATCTTCTTAGCTTCATACAAAAAAGAAATGCCTGCTTCAGTCCACATGCTTTATGTGGACAGTTAAGAAATAAATTGAAATACATTTTCCCACAGACCAAGTGAGATTAATAGCTGGCTCATGGAAGTGCAATAAAGAAGGTGGAGGAAATATAGGATGGAAGATGGAAGTGATTTAAAAAAAAAAAGGATGAAAAGAAGGAAAAAAAAAGAGAGAATGTAAATAAGGAAGCTACATTTATCATAAAACACAAAAAACAAGAAATTGGAAGGGAAGAGAAGTGGATTAATGAAATGTTGGAAGTGAGAAACAGTGTGGAGACAGTGAGAGATGGCAGGGAGAGTGGGATATGAGCGACGGCAGAATCACTCATCGACCTGATTGGCTCTCACCAGCGGACTACTGTTGGGATGAATCAAACTCATCTGCAGGCTGGATAAGAGCCTCTTAAAGCCCTGCAGGAGAGCTTGGTTAGCTGCCCCAGAGGAGGCAGGCGGGTGGGGACACCTGCCTGATTGCCCAAAGCCAGACCTGTGTGTGTGTGTGTGTGTGTGTGTGTGTGTGCTATCCATAGATTTTTATAACTGGCTGCATTTTTAAACAACAGATAAAGAATTAGAAGCAGTTGAAAATGAACATTTTATTGACAGCGTGGCAACATTTTTAAATGATATATGTACATTCAGTTTCTAATTAATCATCTTTATTTTCAGACTGACGGACAGACAGAACATGCAGTCTGCAGTGCAGCAAACAGACGCTTTCACAGTTTGAAAGCAGAGATGACTTTTTTCCTTTTAGATTTTTATGGAGCCTCAGGATATTTAAACTTTCAGGAATCGAAATCAGTTTTTGCCTGTTGATATTTCCTTTTAATAAATGTCAGTGCAGTGTGCTATTGTGTTAAAGCGATCAGTTCAGTGATATGTAAATGATTCACATAAATTAATTACCTACATAATAATATATAGATAATTAATAATCAGCTTTTTAAAGTAATTTATCTATTAAAATGGAAAAAAATGAAGCCCAATCTTATCATGTTTGTTTATATATATGTATATATATATATATATATATATATATATATATATATATATATATATATATATATTAGGGCTGGGACTTTAACGCGTTACTTTCGATTAATTAATTATGGAGAAATTAACGAATTAAAAATTTAACGCATTTTAATCGCACTTTGCACCGTGGAACGTTTCTCAGTGCGCGAGTTCCCGGCATACAGATTATATCGACGCACAATGTCCAAATTCAGGGGCCGCATCCTGCGAAGGACCCGGCCCACGTCCTTCAGAGCCACAAAGACCGCAAAGGGAGGACGTGAGCGGCTAGCCTTCATATCAGCGTCACCTGTCCTCACCTGTAGCTCATGTCGCCTAGCAACCGTGAGTGTGAAGCCCAGCTGTGTAAAAGCAGCTGGTTAAACAGAGAATGAACTTTTCTCCGTTTTGTGGTTTAATTTTAATTATTTTATTCAAAATAAGCTGTTAAAACAAGCATAACACATTTCAACATTAAGGAATGCAGCTGAGCGAATGATTAATTTCCAACTATAACAAGTGAGACATTAATGTTGAATAAAACTATCCAGTTATGATGCTTAACTTTAATTTCAGGAGTTTGCTTATCACAGGAGCACTGCCACCCTTCGTTGGTCTGTGTAGTAGACTGGTGGGAAAATAAACAAAATTTTGACGTTTAAGCTTATGTATATTGATTCATTCATCAACCAAACTTAAATTAATATTTATCATGTCAAATATTGAAATGCGATTAAAATGCGATTAATTTCGATTAATTAATTACAAAGCTTGTAATTAATTCGATTAATTTTTTTAATCGAGTCCCACCCCTAATATATATATATATATATATATATATGTGTGTGTTGTTTGAAAAAAAGGGGCATATAATAATTTTTTTTCACTATATTTCAGAAAAATGTGAGACTCAGAAATAGGCACACTTTCAGATTCCGTGGTTCTGCTGAGGCAATGATAATATTGTTGGCAACAACAGAAGCAACTGTTGAATCTTCAGATAAAAATGATCCACTTATGACTTCCAACGTCTTTGTCCTTTCTTACCTTTCTGTTTTAAGTGAAGAAATCAATGGCTCGACAATGACTCACTCTACTTTGAAAAATTCCAATAGAAAAAAAAAGTGATTTTTCAATTTACTGGAATAATAAAAATTTTAAGTGATTATAGTATAAACCCAAGAACACTGAAAAAGAAAAGGCTTATTACGAATTACTTTACAGATTTAGACAATTCTGATAACTTTTTTTTTTTTTTACAATATTTGTCTCAGGTAAAATTTCTAGATTAGATTCTAGATTAGATTTCTAGATTAAAATTCTAGTTTCAATGGCATTTATTTCTACCTTTACCATTTATTTCTACCTGCAAAAAACACAGAAGTTCTTATTGAGTAAACAGTAATAAAATAAAGCACCCTCCTGGTTCAGAACTCAGAACCTTTCACATTAGGCAAATGCCTACTACCCACTACCCACTATCCACTACCCTCTACCCTCTATCCACTGTCCACTATCCACTTTCCTCTACCCTCTATCCACTGTCCACTACCCTCTACCCTCTATCCACTGTCCACTACCCTCTACCCTCTATCCACTGTCCACTATCCACTTTCCTCTACCCTCTATCCACTGTCCACTACCCTCTACTGACTAAAAACTACCCACTACCCACTAAACTTACATTACAAAAGCACATTAAACTTTGCCCAGACAAATCAAGGTTATTCATCTTAGTTTAGGTGTATTTAATGAAAGCTGATTAAATCTATGTGACTTATAAAAAGTTGAATGAAGTCTTGAAAACAATCCAATTCCTTATGAGTTTCTACTTCTTCAGAAAATGAATTCAAATAAAAAGAACTTATCAGATCTTTAGTTGTCAAGTTTTCTTAGCCTTTGAAGTAAAGCTAAAGTAATAGCTGTGAGTTCACAGGGGGTGCAGATACTATTCGTTTGTAACAATTCTGAAACTGAAGATTGAACATTGTGTTGTGGTTCCATCTTCCCACACGTGACACCTGCGTGCAGCTGTAAATGGTTAGTTAAAACATGCCAGTCTGGTTCACATAACAAGCAAATGGGAATAATGGAGTTAATTTTTGTTCATGATGAAGTCATAATCAAGTGATCAGGCCTGGTAAAAAGACTGTTTCACAGTTTTTTGTTTTTTTTTATGCTTTCACTTTAAAGAAATATGAAGGTATCAAGAAAAACCACAACCTAACAATTAAGGTATTTACTTAACTGTGTATTTGGAGGCTTGTAATGCCCACAGCATTACAAGCTGTTATTGACACAATCAATAACATTTACAGTGATCAAGTGAAATGTCAGTATTGTACAAATTAACAACACCACAAATTAGTTTTTCAAAGGCAAGGAGGGCATGCATACTAAAAATAAAGTTCTGTAGTCTTGTTGTAATTTTTACATTGAAAGTAGTTTTCTGTGAGCACACATCTGACATCTTTTCGGGGCGACGCCTGACTTTGTCTAATAGTAGAATCTGTTTTTGCTCACAGAATGAGGACATAGAAGCAGAAGGAAAAAGAGGGTGAGAGAAAGCAAAGCTGAGAGAACAGGAGGCTGTGGTGGTGATGGTGTTGGCGAACTTTCAGAAACAACAGAAAAACCACAAAGCACAAAGTTGGCTTTGTGTCCAAAAACAGGCCCTTTTCCCTCCCCCTTTCCTCCCTTCTTCCTCCCCGGGGGCAAAATAACACAATAAAATGTCCCATTAGGCCATTCTGATGAGAGAGAGACATAGACACAAACAGGGAGAGAGAGCGGGAGGCTGGTCTGAGGTTTTGGCAGCAAGTCGGTGGTTTGGTGCTTTTTGTATAACTGTGAGTATTCAAGTTTGGGCCAGATCTTGACGCGTTGTTAGGGAACAGCTTGGGCCAGGAAAAAAAAGGAGAAACAGTCCTGATGCTTTACGTTTTGTTTCAGACATGGAGTTTTGGTCGTGTTTCTCTCTGTGATTTCAGCAGATTGGTTTTGTTCAGACATGCATGTAAACACGGTTATCAGAGAGGGAAGCAAAAACAGTCTGCTGGTGTGTGTGTGTGTGTAGTTGATGTCTGAGTGAAAATTGCTTTCCTTTTCAAACTGAATTTACATTTGTCTTTGGGAAGAAAATGCATAGAAAATGTCTCTGGCCAACAATTGAGCCTCGGCGGCAGCAGCAGCAGTTTGTACGTCGTTACCAAATAACAATGTGTAAATTTCCTGCACGCCACTCTGACACAGACTCTGGTTTTGTCCCAGATGGAGAAATGTATGAAAATGTAAATGATGTTGCACACGGCTGAAACAGTTTTTTAAGGGACCGGAAAGTAGCACAAACATGTTGTTAGTTATTTCCTGATTTTACATAAACTAATGCAGTTTTTTTTTTTTTTGCCAGTTGTGTACCAGCAACGTTCTGTCCTATATGCAATTTGCAAATGCTTTTTTGTTTCTCTTGTTGTTTGTCTCGTAGCTCCTTCGACTATTTTGACTTGCATTTTTGGCTCGTTCCTCTTTTGTGCTTTTTCTTTTTTTGATGATGAACATTTTCTGAAGCATTATCATGTTTTAATGCCTCAGTAACCCTCGAACACTTGTGAGTCTGACAATGTGCAGCAAAGTTTCATGGGACCGACTTAAAAAATATACATGTTAAACTCATTATTCTGCATGGGAATATGTTCTGAAATAGATCAGACTTTCATCAGGGCAACCTGGAACGTAAAGCGATGATAAATCTACTTAGAAATGAAAGAAACAAATGTAATTCAGAACTCGATCAAAAATGACTTCATTTGCAATTTTTTTTATATCAAAGTAATCAGTTGGTAGTAATTTGTACATTCACAGATTCTGTTACTGTTAATAACACCAGATTTACAAATGAATTGCATGAGAACAACATTTCAGAGTGTAGCTCTCCTGAAAGCTTTGATTTCTTTGCTGTCATACGTATTCCCAACCAGCCCAACATGTTGGCATTTATAACAGATTGGCAAACTGTTTCTGACATCCTCAATTTTTACACAACAGCCAAATTTCACACTGAGCTGATAAAAATGTGAGTGAGGAAAAGATGATTTCCCCTTAAAATAAAAAAAGAAACTCCAGTTGGGATTTAAATGAGGACGGCCAGCAAGTGGGATCCAAACCAGCAGGTAATTTTGGCTGTAATTATTACTGGGGAGGGATAAAAAAAAAAATACTCATATACACTCTGAGCTGGATTTAAATTACTGTCCAGTGCATGTAATATTAAAATTGCCCCGCTTACCCCATAGGGAAATATATCCTGTCTGAATGGGGGGTTCCTTCTTGCACAAAAGAGGACAATGATGGCTGATTGTTACATCAAGTAGGAGTCTGGTTGTTACACGATAGTTTCAGAAAGTTAGAAAATTGACAATAACCTGCATCAAATTCTGCACGCACCAGCCACAAAAATGGCTTTTAAATTAAATATTTTTAGAGTCGGATCACAGATCCAGGTGAAGGCATCTGACAGGGGCGGATAACCCAACTGTCTATGATCTGTAATGCTATTAATGTTTAGTCATTGCTGATGAAACGATGTCCATCAAATGAAATAATAATGGGCTTTATAGGGCTGGTTGTGCTGTGGCAGTTTGTGTTTTTACAAATTTCGGCTTTGCAGTTTCTTCCAGAAGAGAAGGTGGAAATTCTGCTTCAAAAATTATGTAATTATCCTTTGTATATATTCTGCATGGAAAGGAAATATCAGTAATTTACGGAAACATAACTGCTGGAACGTTGCAAAAGTGTAACTTTGCTGTCAGTCACCAAAAATTTGCAGCCACTCCGCTCCCCTCCTCACCTCGCCGTACCTTTTTTTCTCCTCCTTTCTCTTATTCTCATCTCACCTTTCCATTCCTGTGTCTTACTCCTCTCCTTTCCTCATGTAGAAAGAGGATGTAATCAACTCAGACCTGCTGAGTCGGCAGCTTCCCACCTCAGGACCAATATCTACCTGTCCTTGAAAACACACACTTCAATTATACTACACCTTAGATTGGTTAAACGCACACACACACACACACACACACACACACACACACACACACACACACACACACACACACACACACACACACACACACACACACACACACACACACACACACACACACACTCTCTCTCTCTCCCACACTATCTCTTTGCTTTATTGCTCTTCCCCACTTTGGTATTATTTCTCTCCTCTTTGCCTTTCCCCGTGCTCGCTCAGTTTTGCTTCTTTGTTAAGGTTTCTCCCCCACTTTTTACCACTTCTCTTCCCTTCTTCCTCAGACCCGTGCAGGCTTTCATCATGTTCACTTTTTGCTTTCTGCCTCATTCTGCCCCTCTGTTCCTCCCTCTCGTTCTCTCTCAGTGACTCCATGCTTTCTTGCTTGCCCATGTACAAGTGGTTATGTCAGCGGCCTTGTCAGATGAGAACATAGTATTACAAATCTTGTGAAGTGTGTGAAGCAGAAACCCTCCTACAACATTTGATAGAAATTTGACATATACTTTAAACATACAGCGCTAGATATGAGACGCGTATGGTGGCTGGCTGGGTCAGGGACAGTGATGCAGTGGACTGTGCTCAATATTTTAGACCTCAGTAATGGTGAAAAATTAGAAACTGTATTTTGATAGGCCCAAGTCATGGCCACACACACACACACACACACACACACACACACACACACACACACACACACACACACACACACACACACACCAATCGGCCCCTTTTGTAGCACGGCTTTGCAATCTCTCCTCAGAATATTGAATATTTTGTATAAATCTTTTTTGCTTTTGGTTGCACCTCTTTGCTGCGAAGCTTGGCTTTGGTGGATGAGCTCAAAAAATGGCTGCTTTCTGCCTTCCAGTTGTATGTGCATTTCTGTGGTGACATCGCAGAGAAACTCATCTATTCCAGCTCATTCTCATCCCCAACGTGTCAGGTCGAGCCATTTTCTCAAAGCTGTGGGCTTAGTTCATTGATGCACAAAGTTTTCTATGGCATCTGTTCCCTGACACACCAGGTTATTGTATTATTGAGAAAGATCTGTCAATCCCAACTCATTTGTCAGTGAACAGGGTTACTGTTGTAAAGGGTAGTGTTATAACATAAACTATGGTCTTTTCCTAAAACTAAGTAGTTTTCAGTACGTAAATTTAACTAGCAAGTGAAAAAGAGCCAAAAAAAGTGCAGGACACAAACCTGCAGTTTATGCTGCTGTCACCTCTGGCCAACTAACGTGGACTTTGGAGGTTTCTATAAAGCGACTGTTATCTTCTGACAGCGAGGCTGTGAAGGCACCAACGCCACAGGACACCGTGTGCATAATGGGGACACACGGGAGACATCTGGCAAAGTGGCATTAGATTACACCCCATGATGACAACGCACAGCCTATTCTCACTGCTGATAACCAGCAACTCATTCAGAAGACGACTCAGTCACCAGTCCACCGTAATCCCGTTCCCTGCTTGGGTTAAAATGGCAACTCTGATATTTTATTGGTTACATTTTAGAAGAAGCGCTCCCATAAATACTGAAACTGTCTCGTTCCTTTTGACAGCAATGTGAAAGATATACAACGAAAAGGAATGTGAACATTACTGCCTCATCAAATGAGTGTAGGTCGTTTAACGTGCCAGCTTCAGTTAACATTACTAACGGAGACATAACACGACTGAATGTCAGGAGCTTTTTATTAAGCACAAGAGGTCAAACTGATAAATCTCCTCCTGAAGAGACTTTTTGAAATCTTTTACTTACAGTACGAGTCAGACGTCTGGATACAGTGTGTCCAAACTTCTGACTGGTACTGCATATGCTGCAGGACATCGAATTTGTGTATTGTAATGTATGTACCATATGCTGCGACAAGCATACCTTTTTATGATATGCGAATTTAGTGCCTGTTTTTAAAAGTGCCATACAAATAAAGTTATCATTAGTATGGGTGAAAAGGTGAACCATAAACTGCAAGATTTTCTAATCTAATTGGTACCTCTGGGGTAACAGTGAACAAGTGAAGATTTTTGTGATTAAAACTGAGAGAAGAGCTGCAGATTATGTTACAGCCCACCTACCTTATTCACACATCATGCTTTATAGATTTATTCATCGACTTCATTGTGTTTACATTGAGGACAGGCAAAGAAATAGGACTTTACCTTCCAGCTCCTAACGAGCGTGTTCATCCAGCTCGACAGTCGGAGCAGAAAAGAAGTATAGCTTTGTCAAATACACTGCTGTGGAAGGTTTCTGTTCCCCATAAGTAAAGGTAGCTAAGAATGCTACATCTACTAATCTAGTAAATTATTTCTTTTTAATCAGGATTAACTAAAGGATTGACTAAACAATCAAAACGAAGGCGACTTTCAAAGACTTTTACATGTTCTTGTAAAACAAAGATTTAATTGCATGACACCATAAAGATGATAAACAAACAGCACAAAGCTGTAAATGAGATTTTTTATCAGTATAAATACAAACAGTAACTCCTCTCTCACTGCGTGTGTGTATCCAGCAGTTAAACCAGGTGCTGTAACATGTAGATTAACCAGCTGTTCTCATTGTTGCTTCAACCCCGAGAGGAATTATTTGGAAATTAATTGGCGTGTGTGTGTGTGTGTGTGTGTGTGTGTGTGTGTGTGTGTGTGTGTGTGTGTGTGTGTGTGTGTGTGTGTGTGTGTGTCCAGTTGCCAGGACAGGTGTTGCAGCATGGCAATGATCTGCTGTTCTTGTTGTCATGCTCTCTCTCTCTCTCTCTCTCTGATGATGTCTGATGATTCACCACAGTGCTCTCACTTGCACGTTATATCATATTTATATTTCTCCTTTCAGAAAAGAAAGAAGAAAGAAAGAAAGAAACCCTGGCCCCTCCCCTCTGTCTGCCTCATCCCTTCTCCTCTGCTCTCATTACCTCTTCTCGTCTCCTCCTTGCCCCTGATGTGGCCACCTGTTTTGCCCCTGTAGGCTGGAAGGAGACCTGAGGGTGAAATAAGTATTGATTATTCTCTGTTACAAATGGAGAGGAGGAGAGGAAGGGGAAGATGACAACAAGGGGACACCGCGGTCAGATGGATGGTTTTGAAAAAGAAGGGAAGGAAATAACAGGATATAGATTCACGTATGTTCCACTGCTGCTAGAAATAGATCACTATTAGTGGATTAATCTGCTGCAGAAAACAGTTGTTAACATTTCCAGTACACACACACACACACACACACACAGATAGATAGATAGATAGGTTTTTGAAAATGACTGAGCCTTGTTTTTAAATAAAAACTAAACTGGAAACCAGTGAGCTTGGAGCTCATAGCCACACAGCATGGAAGTACTGTGAGGGGAGTTATCCTTTAATGCCTGTAATCGGCACACATCAACACTAGTAATTATTTAGATTGAGGTTGCGGGTTCATTCTTGAGCCGTTAAACAAACTAAACTGAACTGCAGCATTTATGGAAACTTTCCATCTTTTGGGCATCTTTACAATGTCATGTATTTATGCTTTGTATAATTTAATTCAGCTTTTAATTTTTGTTTTATTCTTAACACAAGTTTCATTTTTAGTGCATTAATGATCTTATGTCCATAACATATACATCTTATCCTTCTTACGAGGCTATTTTCCAATTTTGACAACAGATCTGACTTTTTCTTTCTTCTTCACATCCGTCCTTTAGGACATCCAGCCATTTTTCCGTTTGTGCCTTCCTGTCTATCCCTCTCTTCTTCACTGTACTGTGCGTATATGAGCGATGCAAAGTGAAACGACAAGCTCTCTCTCTCTCTCTCTCTCTTAATCTTAACCTTTCCGTCTCTCCCTCTGTGTCGGGATGTGTGAATGGCGACCAGCTGAGCGTTACATGGTGACATTTGGGAGAAGACTCGACCTCATGCTGATCAGAGACGAGCGCTCTTCAAAGAGCTGCCAGACACACGCAGACACACACACACACACACACACACACACAGATATTGCTGCACAGGGGTTTGAGATTAGCCTGGTTAAACGGTTGTTGGATGAATAGTGTCAAAGCTATTATTAATGTGAAAACTATCCTCTTCCTTTCAAACACATTTTTATCTAGATGATTTGTAAGTTAGTCCATATGATTAGAGATAACATAAACATGCCATTTACTATCAATAAATCCCACTTTCTTTAAAACAAGCCTATTATTTTCATGAGGGTTTTTTTTTTTTAACTCTATAAAATTCTACAGTAAAACACACTTCAGCCTCAGCCTCCTCTCTGGCAGCTTTGTGTGGCCTGGAGTTGGTATTGAACTGACAAACTTGCAGACACAAGTGTCTCTGTCACCTTCAGGCTGGTCAGTGCTGCTGCCTCCTCTGCCTTGTTGTTGTTGTTGTTGCTCCTCCATGATGGATCTGCTGCGTGTAATTTCATGCACGTGTCCTCCGGTTATTGATGTCTGTACTTATTCACCCACTTGACTCCTGCCCTCTTGCCACACACACACACACACACACACACACACACACACACACACACACACACACACACACACACACACACACACACACACACACACACACCTTCAGCCATTGCCATTAAATGATTTCAGCCATTATGTGCTGCACACACATGCAGGCATTCACATGCAAATGGAGACACACTCATATCTAAACATATTGACGCAGATTAACACACACACTCACACACTGCTGCTGTGTGTGCAGAGGCCAGAGGCAGCACTGTGAATCCTTATTGTGTCTCTGTGACCTTATTTTAGACGGCCGACACCTTCTCATTGTCACAACGTGAATTCCAATAAAGTCGGAGAGTATTCAAACTCCGTAGCGTATCCTTCATTATGCTGTTTGTCCTGCAGCGGTGACATTTGAACTTTGGTGGCGTGAAGTTTTTTTTGTATTAATTCAGGATTCAATACCAAATTACAGAGAGCCAAGCTAATTTAATATGATAGATTATACTAATTGGCCCTTCCCGCTGGTTTAGTTACTAAGCTTGATCATAGAGTTGTCATAGTTATTATTGTCATTATTTAGCTTTATTTTGTTATCCAAGGACCAAGGAACCAAAGAGTCTGTACACAAGTTTGTGGACCACCATCTCAGCGACTTGAGTTTAGCAGTAAAAGAACGTTTATATTTGGATGGGACTGTATTTGGACACGATTCCTGTTTTTCATTCCTGTTTATTTTAACTATCTATTTTTCAAGCTATTTTTATGCCTGTAAAATCATTTAAAAGGAACAGTATGCTAATAAGATACAGCTAAGTGACCAATTGTAGTTTTTGATTTAAAAAAAAAACAACCAAACAAAAACCCACTAAGGGTTCAAGTGAAAGCCTGGTAGGCTGCTGGGCTTATAGCACACTGGCAGAAAGCCTGTGTAATTCAGTGTGTTTAATGGGATGCTCATTTTGGATAGTGAAAAACAGGCATAAAGCAAAATGTATTTTCCTTTTAGGAATGCCTTAAAAAAGGTCCAGTAAACAAGCCACTTCCTTTGTCTGGCTTGTATCTGATCATGTAAGTTGAGGTTGTTTGTTGAAACTTGAAAAATCATTTTACTAAGGAGAACAAATCCCTCCCATTGAACAATCTGCGCTGCCTTTTGCCAGTATTCCTGCACAGAGCATCCAGTGATCCAAACTCATCTCATGAATAAAGTATTAACTGTTTTTGAGCTCAAACAGAGGCTCTCTAATTTCCAGCTGATGTTTCCATTTTTTGTTTTTAAAAAGTGCTTCACATGCAAGATTAGGATTCAGGATCCAACACTGTAGCAGCCTTTCATGAGAGGAGTAAAAAAAAAAAAATGTAAATTTGTCTTTGGCTCAGTGCCTCCTCTTTGAGCTTATGTACAGTATCATCGTCACTGCTGAGCGAAAACCTTTTTTTCTCCCAACATTACTGGATCATCTCAGGAATTAGAAGAAGCTTTTTTTCTTTTTGGGACCAACAAACGATTGGGAAGAAATAACCAATTACTCCGCCACAAAGCTTAAATTCATTAACATTCGTTTGAAGGTGTTTTAATGTTATAAAAGTGTGTGTTTGCATGTTGCTTTCTTTTTTCTCTCTTTCTGTGTGTGCGTGTATGTGTGTGTGTGTGTGTGTGTGTGTGTGTGAGGTCAGTGTAGTGGGTGGAGGTTGGGGAGGTGACACTCTGAGCTCTGTAGTGGAACAAATTGAAAGCCAAGCTAGTATCAATCACTGTGAAGCCATACTTAATTGTCCTGGACACACACACACACACACACACACACACACACACACACACACACACACACACACACACACACACACACACACACACATACGCGCGCGCATGCTAGCACAGGGGGAAAAATGGTAATGAATTTCTTAACAGTGTTTATCAGTTGATGAGAAGTTGAGGTATCTGGGAAAGAAGAGAAGAAACAAAGAGAATTATTTCACAGTAGAAAAAAAGTTATTTAAATAGAAGAATGAGAAACAAACTGATGTCACTGCAAACACATGCAGGATCTGCATTCACACAGGGTTCATACTTAATACAGTTCATTCTGCATATCGTTTTCAAATTTATTCTTCACTCTGTATCCTGTTGCCCCAAATATGATACAAACGTTAACTAATCCATGGCTGAAAATAGTTCCTAACAACCACATAGATTAACTTCCAGGTGTTGGGCCTTTTATTTATCACCACTTGATCAGGCAGGTTTTTCCTTTTGTTATTTCCATTTCCTACTAATTGTCAAAAAGCAAAACATGCTGAGGAAAATGTGTTTTTCTCTGGAGCTTCAATAAAGGGCAACTGGACCTCTTTAAGACTTTCAGAGCTTAGCATGACCTGGATGACTGAGAAGCTACGCAGACAAAACATGTTTTTTTTTTGGTTTTTTTTTTAAAGCTACTTAGAAAACAAGTCAAATGCTTTTCACTGTTTTCTCCCTGATTGTTGGTTACAGTTGTTCCTGTCATGGATTAACATAACCTCGCCTTGACTTTATGTCTTAAAACCCCAATTCCCAAAAAAGTTGGGAAGCCTTATAAAATTTAAAAGAAACAGAATGCCATTATTTGCAAATCTCATAAACCCATATTTTATTGACAATAGCGCATAGAAAATGTATAAAATGTTTAAATGGTGCAATTTGTCAGTTTAAAGAATGAAGCTTGTGCCTAAGTTCAATAAGGAAGATCTGGAATCACTCGTCTGCTTTCCGGGTGTTTGACGTTAAGTTTAATCTTCGCATCACTTCCATTTTCCCATGCTGTCATACCCAAAACTGACATCATTGCTCCAGTCCAGTCATCTTTCTGCCCGCCTTCTTCAAGCCAGTCGGCGTCTGCTCTGCGTACTTTAAATCTCACCACTTACCTGTCATTCTCCCTTGCACTCATTAGTGCAACCCACGTCCTCCCCGTCTCCACCTGAACCAAGTCACTCAGTGCTCCATCCAAGCCTCCATCTTTTTCTTCACCAACACAAGCAAACTCCAGGTCACCACTGGGATTCCATTCTACCATCAAACAGCTTAATTGAATTCTGTATATCAATATAATATAATATAATATAATATAATATAATATAATATAATATAATATAATATAATATAATATAATATAATATAATATAATATAATATAATATAATATAATATAATATAATATAAATCATGTTCAATTCCTCCCAATGATCTCTCCTCACTGAAATGATGCTTCTAACAGCATAGGTGGTGCAGTGGTTAGCCCTTTCGCCTCATAGCAAGGAAGTCCTGGGTTCAATTGCACCTTGGCAATGGACCGAACCTTTCTGTGTGGAGTTTACATGTTCCCCCCATGTTTCTGTGGGTTTTCTCTGGGTACTCCCACAGTCCAAAGACATGCAGTTAGTGGGGTTATGTTAACTGGTGAGTCTAAATCGCTCACAGGGGTGAATGCCTGTCTGTCTCTCTGTGTTAGCCCTACAGCAGGCTGGCAATCAGGGTGTACTCTTCCTCTCGCCCTATGACAGCTGGTATTGGCTCCAGCCAGGACATGTCAGTGCTGCTGCTGTACTCCACTGCTTCAACCCCTCCACCACCCCAACAGCCACCTCAGCGTCATGGGAGATATTTACTCATCAGTTTCTCTTTGTATCGTATTTGCAGGGAGGAATGAGGAACAACATTCAGCTGCTGTAATAAAACATAAGTTTTCTTACTAAAGTCAAATTAGAAAGACTCAAACAATGCAATGTAATGAAGCCTTTAAAAAATGAAACCATGTGTTTGGGAGGTGTTAAACACCACAGTATAACGACAGGAGGTGAAAGACAAACTAAAATGTAACGTGAATGTAACAACTAAGTGACTGGCTGCAGTTAGTAAATCGAGGCCTGTCAGTTGTGATCACACCTCTTCTTTACTCTCTCACTCACTCACTCTGTGTGTGTGTGTGTGTGTGTGCATGTGTGTGTGTGTTTACTGGCAGCATATTGTTTCCCTGTTTGGCCAAATTAAAGGGAAATTCCATTAATTTTTCAGCGTGGCTTCACAGCCTGTCAAGGTGAATTTGCATTTCTATCTCACAGCTTAGCGGCCGCTCGTTAGAAAACAGAAATGCTGAAATTGTAAATTGCAGAAAGTTGTTTTTTTTTTTTCCCCCTCTCCCATAAATCAAAGTGCACTTTTCCACTCCTCTCTCTCTTTCCCATATACATACACATGCATATACATGCAAATACTCAAACTTATGCATTCACTTACACATATAAATACCTGTACACACAACTCACGCACTTCTCGTTTGTGTGTGTGTGTGTGTGTGTGTGTGTGTGTGTGTTTATGCACTCCACATGCACACACATCCCTATAGGTGTGTATGTTGTTGTTAATTGGAGTGTGAGGTCCATGACAGCTATCAGCGGCTCATTCACTACATTAATGAGAATGATAGCAGCTTTAAAAAGACTGTTCCACACTCTGACCAAACTCATTAACACCGGCTTGCATTTAAATACACTCTGCTCTTCTTCCTCAGCCCCTCTTCTTCCTCCCTCTTTCCCTTTAACTTTGTCCACCGGTCTCTTGTTCTTTTTGCCACTCTCTCGCTTTCATCTGCCTGTTTTTCTTTCTGTTTCTTTAGCTCATCATCTCCTTCTTGTTCACTCACCCTTTCTGTTTTATTCCCAGCTTGTTCTTCCACACGGTCTCTCTGCTTCTCACTCTGCAGCTCTTTGTCTCTTCTGTTTCATCTTTTGACAGAAATGTTTCTTCCCCCTCATTTTTTCCCACCTGTTTGTGCTATAGTCCTCACTGCCGCACTACTTACCTTCTTTCCTTCTCTGCATGATTAATGTTTTTCTGTATTCCTTTTTTTTTCTGTATTAAGAAGGAGATCTTTTCCTTATCTAGCTTCACTTAGCCTAAAACCAGCTATGAAGCTAAGCGATGCAACTATGAAGATGCTGACAGAAATGAGGGGATGCTGGCAGCATGTAAGCAGTCACAGACATGGACAAGTCTACAGGCAGTAGAATGGCTGCTTTTACAAAGACAGAAATCTATAAAAGGTTATTAGAAAATTATGAAGAGGTTAATCACACAATACTGGCTATACACACCACAGCTTCTACAGCCGAAGCAGTGGTGTATGCGAGTCTGTGGCATATATAATATTTAAATGCACTGCATGAATATATGTATGCTTTAACCCTCTGAAGTCACATTGTTTATGAAAAAACAAACAAACAAACAAAAGTCTGTTTTGGCCTTTTCCAAAAAAAGTTTGAGGTCACCACCTATGATGATTTTGAGTAGTTAAGACTGAAAAAGTGCTTTAAACAAAGTCCATTTAATGTCAAGAAGACACATATTCTCAAAATTCTAGTTTAACATTTCAGAACAGAAGACAGTTGTACAGGGCAGAGAGTTGGTGAGGATCTCTTTGTGTCAAGCTTTAATACACAGGAAAATGTCACAACACAGAGACCTGATCAAGCATCAGCGGGAGAGTTTTTAATGTTACGCCATAACAAGCCAATCAAAGCTCTGCATAGACACTGCAGCAGTCGCTGTCAGAGCTCCACAGTATCTTCTATTAACTTAGAGTGTGTGTGTGTGTATGTGTGTGTTTGTCTGTATGTGTTTCCGTGGTCAGAGGCTGTCTGAGCTGTGGCGTGTGGAGGCAGTGATGGACTTCCTGCAGCACTACAGCTCACACACATAAAGCTGCAAGAGGAAAGGTTGCAGTTAAATGGGGATGTGGTCGAGCAAATAGTCATTTTAATGAAATGACTGTCATTGATTGTGCTTACAAAGGTAGAAGTATTCCAGTGACAATCAGGTTTTTGTATACTATTCCAGTTTTGTGTTTGCAAACATAATGAATATAGTCCACTCATTTTAATCTCTCTACTTTAATTTTACTTTTCTTTTCATAATCAGAAATTATTGTTCCTGGTAAAAGACAGGAATATTTTTCAGGCGGCTCTGATACAGTGCCAGTTCAAATACAGAGGGGTTAAGTGTGTGTGTGTGTGTGTGTGTGTGTGTGTGTGTGTGTGTGTGTGTGTGTGTGTGTGTGTGTGTGTGTTTGTCAACATTTGGACAGGTACCATGGCACTCACCAGATGAGCCCAGCATCTGCTTCTTGGCAAGACATGGACAAAATGACAGCGTGTGCGTGTGTGTGTGTGCACGCGCGCATGCACATGTGTGTTTGCAGCGCAGCCCACTTTTGCTCATCACTCGCTTTCATTTGGAAACGAAATATGGATGTATTAAGTGGAATTTCTTTTCACCAATCTCTAAACTCTCTCTGCTTTTTTTACTCCTTATGCTGCTCTGTCTTCTCCCACCTCTCTAATGCATCCTTTCATTTCTCCTTTCTGTCCTCCCTCAGTGTCCTTTCTTTCTTCAGATATGTTCTATTGCCTTCCTCCTCTACCCTTGACCTCTGCCATGAGTACTGTAGCTACTATTTTTCAGAACAAAGTAAATTCCCTTTTTAAGACTGAAGCATTTGAGCTGTAGCTGATGAGTTCCCAGGTTGTGAGGTGATGGATTTATCAAAGATACAAAGGTAACTGTTAACATTGCTGAGACTGCAGCTACTACTGAGTGGCTGTTAGGTTATCCTCAGCCCAGTGATGCAGGATAAAGACCAAACCACTGCATAAATAGGTTGAAAATTAAATAATGTTTATTAAATATTGTGCTCCTTGAGAAAAACGCATTAACAAAATGCACTGGGTTACCTCCACCCCCCTCAGCCAATGTGTTTATATGTTATTTAGTAACCAGATTTGTTAAGAGATTTCAAGTCACAAGTTTAATAGTAAAAATGTGGTTCTAAGCACTGAAGTAACCTAATTACTGTAATTTCATGCAGATGCAGTCAATTTTTTTTTGTCTAACAACTGATTTTAGAGGCATCATATTTGTGCTGGACTTTTCACAGAGTTGCAGTTTGTGTTTGGTTACATCAGGACCTTCCAAATATTTGGAAGTGTGGGAAGTTGCCTTTCATGCTTTGCAGTCACGTGCTGCTAACCTGTACCAAAACCAACACTAACTTAATGAAAACCCCAACTTGTGAGCACACGTGCTAACTGGAGTATCACTCTGCTAACAGGGAAAGTAGTTCAAACATTACACTTACCAGAATATTGCATGATGACATCCAGTGAGGAGCATGTTACTCAAGTGCATGCGAATGCAGTCAGAGGGATTCACAGGCTGTGTAATTAATTGCATACAAAGTTAGAGGGCACCCATATATGCAAATTTACCCAAAAGTGCAACAGGGTAACTTTTTTAGTGAAAATGTATTGTACTTAATAGACTTCTTTTGTTTATGTTTTAAGTTTCTCGTGTTTTTTTCTTTTGCTTTCTTTCTGTTTGCGTTTCGTTCTCGGGCTGCCTTTGCTGCTTCATGCAAATCCCGTGCTTCCCATTTCCTCCCTCCTCCTCCTCCGTCTGCTCAGCATTATTCGTCTTAACAAGAATGATCCTTCTCTTTAAAATGATATAAAACTATCAAATAAACTCAAATCACAAAATAAGATGTAAGAGGGTTAAGGCGGATCTCGACTTAGGCGCTCCACTACATAATCCGCTCCTCACATGACTTCAAAGGAGGCGGTGAGAAGTGCCAGGCCTTCTCCTGTTTACCATATCAAGGCTTTCTCTTGCTGCTGCTGCTGCTGCTGAGGAGGAGGAGGAGGAGGAGGAGGAGGAGGAAGAGCCTGCAGAGTTAAGGAGGCTGGAATTGAAACACAGCGATGAGTTTGTTAAGTTGAGATGCTCATTAGGAGGTCCGGAAATGGGGGAGGAATGCACTCGTTTTCTCCTCCCTCCCTCCCTCCTCCTCCTCTTTCTCCTCCTCATATCATCTTGGTTCTTTTCCCTTGAGTTGTTTCTCTGACTCCCTGAAAGTGTCGGCCTCCTCAGCCAACGTTTATTTTTTCCTCTGCCGTCTCTCATACCTCTTCTCTTCTTCCTCTCCTCTGTTCTTCATTCCTCACTTTCTCTACACTCCCTTTCTATTGCGCCTTTGCTGTGATGATAAATGGAGTTTAGTGTCACTGTGGATGGAATCACTCAGTACGTCTCGCAGTCGTAATCTGGATACACACACTGTATACAGCCAGATGTGTGGTGTGATAGAGTGTTGAGATTGTTGGAGAGACAGAGATAGGAGGAGAAGAGCTGCGCCCTCTCTTTCTTTGTTTCTTCTCATCCTCATCTCTTCTTATTTCTATTGTTTACTTTTTTTTTTCACTGAAAATGTCTTAAATATGTAAAAGGAACAAACTGCACACATGTGTCTGGGATTTGATACGCACATCTGGATTCTGTTGAATTCCTTTGCAAATCTAATGAAATTCAGTTTTCAGTAGTAACAATGGTAAATGGACTGGTACTGTAAATAGTGCTTTTCTACTCTAACTGAGCACTCAGAGCGCTTTTTACTATAAGCCTCATTCACCCAATCACCCAATCACACACACACACACACACACCTTTTCTGTACCTAAGCGCCTTGTCTAACATAACTTTTATGAACTCAAAGACTGAGATTCTCAAATTGTATCAGACTAAACTGTTGCACTCAAACGAGGTGTTTGAAAATTTGGTAGCTGCAGCTACTTTTGTCCATGAAACTGCTCCATGCCAAGTTAAAATGGTGTGTATGAGAGTGAAACTGCAGCTTTTAGTTTTTTGTGATTCTGACATTTGTATTTCAAAGAAATTCTTCATCGGTGTCTCCGTTAGCTGACCGTGCCCGTCCAAATGGCGAAACTTGAACAAATGTGTGCTCTGAATTGGCCACGAGATCAATGAATCAGGAAATGTGTGCATATATGCTGCACTGGCTTTAAACAAAAGGAATGAGAGACAGAATAAATGTGTAAGGCTGGGCAATTAACCAACATTTTATTTTCAATTTCAGCTCTGGCTTCCAGTGATAATGAAAACATAATGACATAGATTTTTGTGCTGCATTCATTTTTCTTTGTTATAAATCCTTTTCTTTACCTTGGGCCCTCCACCAAAAGCCCAAGCTCAGTCACGGTTTAGTTCAGCCAAGATGATAGAAAGAGATCCTTTTGTTAACAAGATCTATCTAATGGTAAAGTAAAAGTCAGAACAACATTTCTCTAGATTAACTTCCAGGACTTGTGCTTCTGTTTGCCTGTAACTCTTCAGCTTGTTGTGAAGCCTCTGTTAATAGAGATAATTGCACCATCAGATTTCACACTCCACCTCTACACAGCTGTGTGGCAGCTCATTAATGTAGAGACAAAAGCAGGGACCCAAATTTGAATCTTGTGACATGCCCAGTTTCAAAAAGGTGATTTTAGAGTCTTACCTTTGACACAATGATACACTTGTGGGATTCCAAATTTAAATCAGCTACATTATTGCCGTGAAAAGTTCAGCTTTTTAAGTTCATGTAATCAGTCAGTATATGGCACCTAGCTTCAATTAGATGCAAACTGGGACCAGGTGAGCCTATCACCAGTCTGTAACTTGCTTACCCACCCCCCCCCCCAAAAAAAAATTCAGAATAACCAAAATGAAATTTCACTTGTACTATGATTGTGTCCTGAATGACAGCTCCCTGCTGTCAGTTTAGTCGACGCCTGTGTAGCAAGAAAATGATGAATCGCATCGGGTGAGTTACAAATACACTGAATGGACTGCTTGGATTAGCAGGAGAACTGAGTATTGAGTATGGCTTATAGCCCATAATGAGACAGGTGCAGCAGCCTCTGACATTATAATGGAACAAAAAAAATCCCTGAATCCATCCAAAGCTGAAAACTTTTTTTTTTTTGGTTTTGAATAAGAATGAACAAATGATTAGGAATAACTTTTAAATCAACTTTCATTAGCAGACAATGTGCTTTGTTAGTATCACAGTTATATTCTGTGAGGAGATGTCAGCGCGGTGCTGCTAACTAGTTTCCACTAGTTTGAATAGTTTGCTTTTTAAAGCAGCCTTCTTTGGATTTCACACATCACGATGAGTTTACTAATCGTGTTATAGAACCTCTTCTGTGGCACTTGGAAAGCTCTGTTACAAAACAGCAAATGATGCTGTTGAGTTAGATTATGGGAAGTGTGGGATCCAAGATCCACAGCAGTGATTTTGATATTTGATCATCTGAAACGACGCTCTTTCTTTAATACTTTTTTGTTTTTTTAATTGCTGTTCCCTCTCACTGTGTCTTTGCTCGTCGTTCTCCTCATCTCTCATCATTTCAAGCTTGTATTTAACGCTTTTTCTTGTCATATCAGGGGAGACGTGCAAATTTAGTGGCTATGCATGTTCTTTCTCTTCCTCTGCAGTCTTGCATTAACAGTAGTTGTTGTCCACACCCTCTTGTCTTTCCGACACCTGCAAGATACACGCACCGATCCAACCACATGCGTCACGGGTGGATCGATCCTCATTTGATGCACATAACTGAATGAAAGAAAAGGAGGGAAAGCAAACAGAAAATAAAGAAGGAATTTAAGATGTGAAGGAAAGAATTTAACAGACAGCAGGAGGATAAGAGACAATAGGATAGTTCTGCAGGAAGAGAGAGAGTCTGAGATATTTGATCAGCTCCTCTTGTCAATTTTTAATTCTTAATAACTTATTGAAACAGCTTCTGGTGCCTGCGATCAATACTGCTGCTCACTGTGCGGCTCACTGTGCTGACTGAAGAATGGTGTGAGTGCGTGTGGGCTACAGTTTCACACTGATTTTGGTCTTTTATTAAAAATTGTTCTCATCTCTCATGACCTGCATGAAGTCAGTCTGATTTTGAAATGAGCAGGAGGCAGAAGTGTCAAAGTTTTGTGTCACATTACCCTAATCATATGACAACCTAAAATTTGTTTTATTTTAGTATTTTGGAATTATAAAAGAGCTTACTTTTCTTCATTAAGAAAAAAAATCATTTCATGAATCATTTGAATTGTATTTGAGTAAACCTCATGTGATGACAGAAAAAAATATTCAAATAAAAGATAAAGAAATAAAAAATACAATGCAAATTTAAAATAAAGAAGTAGGAGTGCCGGTTAAGCTCACAGGTTGAGCAGGTGCCTATAGGAACAAACATGCAACAAGGTTTTATGCAGCAGCCCGGGTTTGACCCGAGGCTTCCCCCACAGTCTCTGTCCCCGCTTTCCTGAGTGGTCATCAGTGCACTGTCCAATCCACTATCCAAGATGAAAGATGAAAAAATAAGGTTGAAATATAACAAGAAAATGACTTGAATCACCAAAATAATGAAGTGCAGAATACGTTTTGGAAATGGTTGAGAATAAAAAAATTAATTACAATAAATTGAAAAAGTGTATAGAATACATTTGGGGAAATTTTCCTAAAATCTCATTAAAATTTAAATTGAAGATAGACTAAAAAAAAAAAATGTTCCAACTCCAAAAATGATCAATTTAAAAAAATAAAATGGCAAAATACACTAAAGGGAGAAGGAAAATAAACTAAACTAACTTTATTGTCTTACTATAGTGTGTGTGTGTGTGTGTGTGTGTGTGTGTGTGTGCGCGCGTGTGTGTATGTGTGCTGGCATCTGGCATCTGTTGCACTGTGTGCTCAGGCAATGCCCCCCCCCCCACACACACACACAAACTCACTCCTGTTTCCCTATTCTCATTCTCTTTCAATTACTCTCTCTCTTTCTTTTTCTTTTCTCTCTCTTCCTTCGGGGCTTTGTATATGTGGGTCAATGGAACACACACTCACACTCCACCCCCCAGCATGTGATGGCGATGCAGTAAATTAAATGTAGAGCTATATGTTGCCACCATCCAGATGACAAATGATGTGTGGTAATCGTCTTAGCTCTGATAGTAGTCGTAGCCCCTGGCAACGCAACACACACACACACACACACACACACACACACACACACACACACACACACACACACACACACACACACACACACACTGTCAGTATGTTTGTTTTGTTTGACTGCAGTTGTCCTGTAATATATGAGCATCCCTGTGTGTGTGTGTGCGCATGCTTGGCTATTCATGTATCCTAGTAAATGTCTTAACTTGTTCATTTTTGCTTTTATGTAATGGTACATATTTTTTATTCTTTTGTTCATTCTGTGTTTGTCTTACTTCGTACATGTGAATGTGTCTTCATTTGTCTGTGAGTGTCTCCAGGTATCAACTAATATTTACTAACTGGACAGTGTAGTCCTGCTCATGTGACATGTGCAGTGTTTGCTGTTAAAAACATAGACTGTTCATAGGAACCTTAATGTCATACTTTAATTAGTCAAGTGCCATATTGATGGTTCAGCTGATCACATTTGCCATTACCATCTTGGTGTGTTGAAACTGGATGTGACGAGAAGCTGAAGGCACCACATGTCCCTAAAGTGTCACTGCTTTATCTCATGGCTGTGTAGCAGGTAGGATGCTGACCCAGATTGCAGGACTCAGCAGACAGAACATGAGCTGAAAAAGGCAGCTTTAATGCTGAAGACCTTTCCAAACCAACCCATCTGAGAAGCCATCAGAGGAGACAAAACAGTTCAGGGGGCCGGGCCGGCCATAGGGCAAAGCAGTGGAACAGATCTGGAAGGCAGCTCGGAGGCTGAGACCAGCATGGAAACAGTTCGTGCAGGTTACCTGGATGTAGGGCCAGGCCCAGAGTAATTTCAGGGGACTGACTGTGAGATGATACAGTTCTCTGGAGGTCGAAAGGGTAGCCAGCAGACGTGGCGAAGCAACTCTGGAGCATTGGTTGAAGACAGCTGATGACTGGAGAGATGGGACTTCCCAGGAAGCTTGGCTGTCGGCTGGTGATGACAGAGGCATAGCAAGTCCTCTGGAAGACAGACAAGAGGCCAGCAGCTGAGGTATAGCCCATCAGATAGTCTAGCAAGTAGATGGTGATGAGGAGGCTTGAGCGGGCAGTGATGAGGTGGCTGGCAGTGACAGAGGTGGCAGAGCAGCTCAGGAGACTTGTCTGGGGCTGATGACTGTGGTGAAGACCCTTGGGCTGTGGTTCAGACTCAGGCAGTTTAGGACCCACAGGCTCAGGTTTCTCTGGCTCTGGAGCAGGTCGAGAGTGACCCACAGGCTCTGGCAGAGACAGCTTGCAGGGCCCATTGAGGTTTCAGTTAACTGGGACTGGGCAGATTTTCATGACACTCTGGATTTTTGGGACACACAGAATTGTCAGGACTCACAGACTGACCAGTGGGACCATCTGGCACCCGCTTCGAATCAGTCCATTAAATGGACGTTATTAGCAGTTATCAGTCCCATAAGTATGGTTCAGACTGGCCCTCCTGCACTGATAACTGCTAATAGCGTCCATTTAATGGACTGATAACATTCAAAGTGGGTGAATCTGGATTGTTGGTATCCTCAAGATGTTTGGGCTGCCCAGGGACAGGCTCAACCTTAGCTACCCCACACCCTGGGAACAGGAACAGGTGCAGGCAGGAACAGGCTGGGCCCTGCACCCTGTTGCTCCCAGGGTGGAGCAACAGTCTATTGGAGTGCTGATGGTGAAACATTAACAGTGTCAGCAGAGGCAGAGGCATACACAAACAGTCCCAGGGGGTGCAGGCTGTATTTACTATGCACCTGTGCAGGAAGCCTGCACAAGTGCACAGTGCAGGGAATTGGCTAGTTCAGGAACAGAATACTCTGTGTTACGATTTGCTGGCTCAGAAATAGAAAACATAGTTTTTGACTTTACAGACTCAGAAAATAGCCTCTCAACTTTTGAAGGCAGAGAAAAAATTTAACATTGGCTGGCTCAACATCAGAAACCACAGACTTAAAGTTAAATAAGATGGAAAGTGCGGTACTGATTGCAGTTGGCTGAGCAGACTCAATCCCAAAGGGAAAGTGTTCAGGCTGCCAAGAAACATTAGGGAAAAAGTCAATGTCAGAAAAAGTCACTGTGGGAAAAGTCACGGAAGGCCTGGTGTCAGCAGACGCAGCAGCAATGCGGGCTCTGGCTGGGGCCTGGCGTCGATGGACGTGGGCGAAAATGGAGGGTCTGGTTGGGGCCCGACATCGATGGATGTGGCAGACTGTGTACTGTATAACCAAGAACAGAACCCAGACAACTAAAACTAAGAGGGCCCGAGAATAGAAATACTAAATACAGAGCGAGACCTAAACAACAAATCAAGAACAAGGGACTAAATACTGAGGCATAACAACTAACTAGCCACAAAAGAATAAGAGACCAAACACAGAGATGAAGACTAAAGCAGACATAAGGGAGGCAGGAATAGACAGGGGCTCACAAAATACAATATAAACCAAAACCATGAACAGAACAAGATAAGAACCCAAAACCTAAGAATATAAATATAAGGAAACAACCAGAAAATGCTGAAAAAAGATACAAAACTCTGGAACCTAGATCCCAGGGACCATGACATTATCCTTCTTTCTGACGCATATGTTGACCATAATTTACAAAGTCAACTAACGACTGTGACTATAAACTGATCGGTAAAGTATTTTCTGAGGTTATAGATCAATGGAGAGTCGTTTTGTCATAGATTTCTATACAACCGCACTTCTTTGTGTAACCAGAGGAGTCATCCCTACTGGTCAAAAGAATGAAGGCTTAAGATACTTCTACACTGGCTTCACTTTTCTGATCTACAAGTTATGGTCATCTTTTTTATACATGAAGATATCATACACTTATAAATCATCACAACACAATTATCTGCCCAATATTGTGTGGGTTTTCCTTGTTTTGCAAAACAGTTTTGACTGATTGGGGGCAATGGATGAAGGACCTTTGGGAGTCTGCTGTGGTGTATGGTTCTGGGATGTTGTCAGCACATCCTTTGAATCCTTTAGGTTGTGAGATGGGGAGGGGGGGGGGGGGGGGGGGGGGGGGGGGGGGGGGGGGGGGCTTCTTCTGCCACTTCCTGCAGATGCTAGATCCTATTGGAATCTGGGGAATTCTGAGGCAGGGACAACCCCTATGGGAACTTTGCAATGTTTTAGAGCCATCTTGAGCAGTTTTTGCAGTGTGTCCAACAATGCTTAGTTGGGTCGCCCATATCAAAGTAACATCAATTTGAATGCCAGGACCAGAGTCTGGCCCTGGAACAAGATTATCATTTATTTTATTTACTCTACTGTGGTGTTGTGGTGCATTGGTACATGCGCACTGTTTTCCCCTTAGTGTGATTTTAATGGGTCTGCCTCTGTTTCTGCGGATAAACATTTCCCCAGCTCTATACATATACCTGTAAACTTGGTTGTGTGTGTGTGTGTGTGTGTGTGTGTGTGTCTTCGTGTGTTATGAGTGTGCGCCCTCTGACTTTCTGTTGGAAGGTGTAATAGCCAGCAGGCAGAGCAGCAGCAGCAGCAGGAAAACAGGCCTCAAGCAGCAGATAAGAGCTTCCTCCAAATTTCCTCCGATAAAAACAACTCCTGTTTATTTACATTTAAATAACACTCGTCCTCTCTCTCACTCCTCTGTCACCCTCCTCGTCCTCTCTCTCTCTCTCTTCAGACTACAATCATGCTGTTTCTTTTCTGCTTTCTTTTCATTGTTTATTTCCTTATTCCTCCTCTTTAAAATCTTTTACTTTTTTGATTTGGAGGGTTTTTTTTTTTTGATTGGAAGAATCCGTCAAGTGTTGGCAAATTGACATGTGAGTTAAAAAAAATTAAAAAAAATAATGTGAGGAAAACCACATTAAAAAAGGGGTCAGTTGAAGTGCCAAAAGTTGACTTAAGTCAAGACAACTGTGGTCAAATGAAACGGTAAAGGCTAGAGAGTAAAAAAGAAGAGAGTGGAGTTTTAAAGAGACTGGGTGACTGGATTGAGAGGAGAGAAAATAGAGAGATAAATTGTCTGTAAAAGAAGCGAGGAGAAGGAGAGATTACTGGATGTGAGATGGAGGGAGAGAGATGAGTGGTAGAACAAGGTAGATAGATGGAAAGAAAGAGAGAGGCTCTCTGGTGTCAAATGAAGAGATAAGAAACTAACCCTCCCTCCATCTCTGCTTCGCTCCACAGAGAAAATGAATGGGAATTCCCCTGGGAGGCCTTAATCCATACTCTCTCTCTTTCTCTCCTTCTTTTTTCTCTGTCTAGCCCTACCTCGCTCGTCCTCTCAGTCATAGTAAATCTCTCTGAGTGCTGCTGGCTGGATATAATGATGGGCTCTCACTGCTGTCACACTCACTGGTCAGACTACAGAAATGAACTCTGTTACTGGTTAAGGTTAAAGTCAGTAACCAGTGTACAGCTGCACCATTAGCTGCAGAAACAGGTGTGGTTTTCTTAAAAATAATGATTGAAGGGCAACATGCATTACTGTCATACACTGTATATGACTAAATTACACAAGTGAATATACAAAATTCACTCGTAGCAACTATAAAGTAATTATGTTTATTTAACTTAAAGCACTCAGGTAAGAGTTTATATTAAAGCACGAGACAGGAAATGTTTCCCTAGAAACATTTTATTACAGTCCTTGTTTTAGATTAACCACAGTGCTTTTGTTGCCTGACCTGATCCAATCAGGATTGGAAGAGACATATTTAAAAGAGGAATTATATTTCTTCAAAATGTGTTTTGGGAAAATAAATAAGCAGTGTGTAAACATAGCTTAAGATTAATGGAGTAACTCAATCATGACCATAAGTCAAAAAATGTTATGTTCTTGTACCACCGACCTAAATCCCATATGGGCTGTGGTAAAGAATGTGGCTTTTATTTAAATACCATAACAAGTGAAAATATCTAATGCTTTAAGTCAGTAGTGAATACCGTTAGCTCGTGAAAACAATGCGTATGTGGTCACAAACAGATATTTTTCCCAATGATTTAAGCATAGCAATAACATATTCTAATTGAATGTGGCTTAATTCAGAACAAGCTCCAGTTGTTTCAGAAACTAGAGCTGAAGCTTGGCTTAATTGCTCAGGGGCTTTCAACAATCTTTCTGTTTTATGTCCCAAAAGGAACTTTCTCATATGCTGTCTCCTCAATACGCTCATTTCTAATCTTGTCCATCCTGGTCACTCTCCATGAAAATCTTAGCAACTTCAACTGTGCCACTTCCAGCTCAGCCTCCTGTCTTTGTGTCAGTGCCACCATCTCCAAACCTTACATCAGAGCAGGTCTGACTACCATCTTGTAAACCTTCCCTTTCACTCTTGCTGCTTCCACTCTGTATTGAGCCACTTAGTGCAGCAGCAGAGCTACGCTTTGTGGATTATAGCTCAGCATTCAACACAATCATCCCAGACATTCTCACTACCAAACTGCACACCCTGGGCCTCCCCCCTCTTACATGTTCCTGGATAAAGGAGTTCTTAACCAACCGGCCCCAGACTGTGAGACTTGGCCCCCATCTCTCCTCCACCCGCACACTGAGCACTAGCTCCCCACAGGGCTGTGTCCTGAGCCCCCTCCTGTACTGCCTCTACACCCATGACTTCAGTCTGACCCACAATAACAACCTTATTGTCAAATTTGCTGACAACACCACAGTGGTCGGACTCATCTCAAGGGGAGATGAGGCAGCCTACAGTGAGGAGGTCCTGAAGTTGACAGCCTGGTGTTCAGAGAACAAACTGCACTGAACACCACGAAAACCAAAGAAATCATCATCGACTTCAGGAATCACAGGACTGATCCAGCCCCCCTCTACATCGATGGTGAGCATGTGGAGAGGGTCCACACCTTCAGGTTTCTTGCTGATGTACTGTATCACAGTATGGTACAGCAGCTGCACTGAGGCAGACAGGGTCAGGCTTCAGAGGGTAGTCGAGACAGCACAAAGAATTGTTGGCTGCCCTCTCCCCTCCCTGATGGACATCTACACCTCCCGCTGCCTCAGCAGAGCCAGGAACATCATCAAGGACAGCTCCCACCCTGGCTTTGAACTCTTTGACCTGCTGCCGTCTGGCAGGAGCTACAAGTGCATCCAAGTCAAAACAAACAGACTTAAGAACAGTTTCTTCACCAGAGCAGTCACCACCCTGAACTCACACACACATCTCTGTGCAATACTATACTATTCATACTGAACAATATCTATCACCCCTATATTGTGTAATATCCAATATTCATTCACTAGTGCAAAACTCACCATCTTCATTATTATATGTACATACTTATTTTATCTTTTACAATATATGTATTTTATACATTCTGTGTTATTTTTTGTATATTTTTCAAAATTCTATTTTATATTCTAGAAAGCGTGACTTTCTGAAGCATGGCACTGAACAGGAGTTCTCATTGCACATTCTGTATCGTACATTCTGTATAACAGACAATAAAGGCATTCTATTCTATTCTATTCTATTCTATTCTATTCACACACACGGGAATGAGAGAGAGACAGGTGTCTATCTTCTTCCGACTTTCATTCCTCTTCTCTCCAGTGCATACCTCAACCTCTCCAGGTTCTCTCCCACCTGCTCCCTACTCTTACTGCAGATCACAGTGTCATCTGCAAACATGATAATCCACAGAGGCTACTCCCTGACCTCATCTCTCAGCCTGTCCGTCACTACTGCAAACAAGAAGGGGCTCAGAGGATATCCCTGATGTAATCCCACCCCCATCTTGAACCCATATGTCATTTCTACAACACACCTCATCACTGTCTCGCTGTCCTCATACATGTCCTGCACCCACCTCACATACAGCTCCGCCACTCCTGACTTCCTCAAGCAGTACCACAGTTTTGGCACTCTATCATCTGCTTTCTCTAAATCCACAAAGACACAGTGCAAATCCTGATTTTCTCTGTACTTCTCCTTCAACACTCTCAAAGCAAGCATCGCATCTGTAGGGCTCTTTCTTGGCATGAAGCCATACTGCTGCTCACTGATTGGCACTGCTCTTCTCAGCTGAGCTTCAACAACTCTTTCCCATAGCTTCATGGTGTGGCTCATCAGCTTTATCCCTCTTTAGCTGCTGTAACTCTGCACATCACCCTTGTTCCTACAAAACAGTACCAGTACACTTCTTTTCCATTCCTTGGGCATCCTTTCACTCTCTAGAATTGTGTTAAATAATCTGCTAAAAAAAAAAAAGTCCACTGCCCTCTCTCCTACAGATCTCCATATTACCACAGATATGCCTTTCCACTCCTCATCCTCTTAAAAGCTGTCCTCACTTCTTCTGTACTAGTCCTTCGTACTTCCTGATTCACTAGAGTTCTTCCATCTATCCTCCTCTCTCTTTCATTTTCATCATTCATGAGCTCCTCAAAGTACTCCTGCTGTCTTATCAACAGTCTTTTCACATGTTTTCACATCATAGTAAATTTCCATCTCTGTCCTTAATCACCTTAACCTGCTGCACATCCTTTCCAGCTCAATCTCTCTGTCTAGCTAATCAATACCAGTCAAATACAATAAACAAAACTGAATTAAGAGGCAGTAAATGGTAGTTGTAAATGTTCAGAAAAACACTAGGACAGTCATCAAATGAGCACCATTTAGTCAAAGAAATGCCACACTCCCCAAGCAAGTACTTTCTGCATTTAGACACTAGATTCTCTGGTGGAATGGCAGATAGAAGAACAGAGTTCCTCAAAAGATTCATTGTAAAAGGTTCCTATGGTGGTGCAATATCCATGCTTTGTGTTCAGCAAGAGGTCTTTAATGCACATCATCCACATTTCTTTGTTTCCCTTCATTCCCTATCATTTTTCTATTGTAAAAAATGCATGCAAAACAAAACAGACCAATGAAATTGAAACTTGTTGGACAAACTGGAGAGTTTGAATTGGAAGTGACTGGTACAAATGGACTGAGTGGATGAGCTGAAGTGGCAGCAAGACTTTCCATCTCCCAGTGCCTCTGGCATTTCCTCTGGAGGGCCTGGCTGAGGAAAGACAGTGTGTGTGTGTGTGTCTTTGTGTATGTGTGCGCCATTGGCAGGGACAGCACCACAGAGCTAGGCATGCATCCCCTCTTTGTCACCCAGTTTATAAAGCAGCCCAGAAGAGTATAAACCAGTCTATGTGTTATTAATAGGCCCACTTACTTTTTACTGTAAATGATGAATAATGGCTCCTGCTGTGGAAGTACAGTGGAGAGGACAGAGAGCTGCTGAATATGCTCTGAGCAGACACGCTTTAAAGAGGAAAAATAGCCGGAATAAAGGGTAATTTAAATGCTTTTACCACCAGCTAGAGTGCTGCGTGGTTATATTTTTGTTCCTGTGCACTTTTTGTTTGCAAGAAAATAAGATAAAATGCAAATGGGATGAAATCAGATGAGTAGGTGGCTATCTGCCAAAAATTAGCTGATGTGGTTCTAGTGAGGACCCTGATACAGCTGCTTTCATTTAAACCAAAATAAATTTTGTAATATTGCTGGGAAATTTTTTTTTTTTTTTTAACCAAGTAGGGGGCATTTATCGTCTACCAATGCAAAATCATAATTAAATGTGATATGTTTCATAAAATCAGAACTCTCAAAAATAAACTGTTTGGTTTAAAATAAGTACTTGTTTAGGGTTGTATTTTTTGCCAGCATGTGTTTTAGGATGCTTAAACAATATAAGTAATCAGTTTTAAAGATGGGAACCAACAGCAGTCGATTGTGGTGAAGTCGAGAGTTTGTCTGGGGTAAGTCAATAAAGACTCAAATGTAACTGTGGGTCACAATAAGGTGCCTGCTGAACAGCTTGAGAAATATGAGCCCAATACAGGCTCATATTTCTCAAGCTGTTCCAGCTGCAATTTGGATGCAGTAATTATTACTGTACAATGATTCTGTAATCGTAAACTTCTTAAGTGGTGAAGTATTGACCCTAGCCTCTTCCAATTTAAAGTTACTTCAAAGTTGCCGCAGCTTTATAGTTTTTTTTTTTCTTTTTTTAGAATTATGTCAGCCAGAACACAGCTTATCATCTCATCATCTTTACATATCAAAACTCTAGATGCTAGCATGCTACGTGCAATTGTTTCACAGAGGGAAGAAGACTTTGACATTTAAAGAATAGGCTCTGTTTTTGACTTTCAGTGATGTCCCACGTTGCTTTTGGTATCTGCACGAGCATTTCAACCCAGTAATGACTGATTGCATTTTGTTTAAGAAGCAAATAAGCAAAGCTGGCAAATTACAATGTTGAACAACAGCTTTGGCATTTTGTATGATTTTTGGTTTGGTACTTTATTAATCAATTTGAAAGTTTCTTAGACAATATATCCTGTTTTTAACATTCTTGATTATATTGTTCCCATCAATCATCAACCCACTGCAGTGGAGGGGCAGGTGTACCTGTCCTATAGACTTGTGATGTCAGAATTTCAGGGTGCCGTGCTATCCAGGATTTCTCTTTCTGTAGGACATCCTCAGATTTTTTTCTTTGATGCAACAAAGCAAGCATATTAACCCAAAGCACAGTTTTTAAAGACCTGCAACTTTCACAGCATAATTGGTTTTATTTTGTACAGATGATCCAACAAGAGGAGCTTCATGCTTATCTGGACATTAAGCTGTGACCCACCAAACATCTTCTGTGAGAAAATGAATGATGGTATTAATGCCAGAACCATAAATGGATGAATAATCGCTCCCCGCTGCTGTAACATAGTAGCTCCGTAGAGAGTGAATGAATTCTGTAGATCTGTTAGTGCAGAGAGTGAAAAGAGACAGTACCAGCACATTCACCCAAGCTAACCTCTCTCTGTCTCTCTGTGTAGATTAAAGGAACAAAGCAGACAGCGTCTCTCTAGAGAGCAGGCCACTTCAGGGCCAGCCCCCCTGACTGGTTTTACACATACACACACTTTCTCTCTCTGCATCTCACACTGAGCAGTGACTCCTGAGCAGAGGAATTCCCATGCTGTCATGGGAAAAAACGTCACCAGGCTCTCTCCCTGTGTGTGTGTGTGTGTGTGTGTGTGTGTGTGTATACTTGTAGCTTGGTGAGAAACATGTGTGTCCTGCAGTAATCTCTCTTAACAGTCTTTTCTTTCATTATTGTTTTGAGCAGAAAGGTGCTGAAGTAAATGCTGCACACGGGAACACATTTTCCTGTGTATGTAAAGGTTCATTTGACATTTTAATTTTTGTTTTTTTTTGGTCCATCATTCCTAATTGTTGTTTTACTGGGTTGTATCATCTAATAAATGCAAGTGTGAAAAAAAAATCCTAAATTCAGGAAGCTTCTTCTGCATCTTTTAAACATGAGCCCTCATCAGCATGATCGGTGGAATCCGCCCATCGTGGCTCCTTTCCTTAGATATTTCTGACAGATGACTGATGCCACATTTACAGCAAGTAAATATGTTACCCAGTGCAAAACTTTAGCTTTTTGTAAAAGTTTAAAAGATGAGAGACACATTGGCACCACTGACCAGGCTGCTGTATCGTGTTATTCCCCACCATTGCTGTACATCAAGTCTGTAGTTAAAACAGCAGTTTCAGCACACTTATTCTCTGGATGGGCACCTTCTGCTTTACACATGGTATGTTTGATTAACAAAGCGGGCCCAACGTATCTTAGGCTGCCATTTTTTCCTGTATTTTCTTAGCGCCAAAAAAACCAGTGAAACCACCAGACCAGCCATGTGTTAATCCAGCTTTATTTAAACCCTGCTCTACGGTACTCTGTATTTTTTGGCAGCCACTTGGATTGAGTCAGAATTTACTCCAGTAAACGTAATAACATGTATCAATGAAGATATATCAAATATTGGACACAATACTTATTAGTTGGTTTTGGTGTCGTTAGGTAACTTGTTTGCCAAAATAAAGCCTTAAAATAACATCAGTATTATCCTTTTAAATTGTGCATTCAATGGTATTTTATTCAGCTTTTCTTTGACAGCTTCAAAAATCTGGACTGAACTGAGGGAGTCATTCAACATCACCGCACACACATGGACACATCTCACCCCACTGTCCCTTTGTCCCCCACCTCCCAAGGCCCCCACTTGTCCTCTGTAGCTTTGTCCTTTAGGCGTCTAATTGGGGGCCTGTTTAGAAAAGGAAAGGTGTTAAGTAGGGGGAATTCCCATAATGCTCTTTTATTGGGAGATGGGACAATGGAGACTAATTGGTTCCTATTAGCAGATAGAAGACAGGGAGAGAGACACTTAAAGCATTTAAAAGGGAAGAGCAGCATTATGGGTACATCATGTAAGTGTGTGTGTTTGTGTGTGTGTGTAGGTGTGTGTGCTTGCGTGAGAGAGAGCAGAGTAGGATGTTGGCTGTGTTGTAGGAATGATGAAACAAGAATGAGTGTTTTTGTTTTCTTTGTGTTCCTGTGGGAATGACAGAAACAAGCTCCACGTACACTCATGTTATTTGTTAACATTATAGCTGTTTGGTTTTTTTTTTTGAAAAAATTGAATTTTTTTTTTTTTTTGCTGTGAAAGTTCCTGAGTTTTAGGAAGGATTTCAAGAAGCATGTGTGACTATTTTGGGCAATCAGAGTAATGACTCAGTTTTTCCCTGCATGATCTGTTCACAGACACATTTTATGAGCAGCACAATTTTCTTTAAAGTTTAATTATTTATTATCAGATTAAGACTTATCTTTTGGTATCTAAGGTTAGAAATCTGGTTGGCAAGTTGGTACAATTTCCTTACATACTGTAGATGCTATAATAGGGTTGAGTAAGCTGAGAAAAACAATGTTACTGTCATGTTATTTTAGGAAATTATTTCTTTATAATGTGGTTTAGTATGTGACCATTTGCGCATCTTTTCAGTTGAAAAAGAGGTCAAACTTCATTCAGTTAGATTCACTGTCGCAGAGCATGTGGCTACCACTGAATATGTGGTTACGGGTGACAATCTGTGGGCTGCCACAGGAAGAGGCCAATAAAGTGTCCTTCTAATTTTTACTTACCACAGAATTTGTAACCATGTCACACTTATTTTGTAGTGCGATGGTTCTAATAGCACAGACATCTCTGATTATCACCCAGCTTCGCACAGAAAAAGGGCTGATGTGTCTTTAAAACTGTAGCAGGCGAGCTTGCAGTAGAAAGCCTGCATCAGATTACTGGTCACTCTTTTTAATGTCATTACAGCTTTTGCATCATGTTATGGTTTTTACTGCAAGTTTTATTTACCTATTTAGTTGCTAAACCCCCCCCCCCCCCCCCCCCCCCCCCCCCCCAATAAAGAAGAAGACCCACAAAATCTAAAGGAGGCAGAATGGATTTATGGATTTTTTCCATTTTCTTTTTGTTTTCTAATGATGGTCGACAAATAGGTTGTTTGTTAATATGCATAAAAGTATTATTCCAAACATTGTTCAAAACTTTTTAACAGCCACTCAGTTAAACTGTATACTGTATACCACAAACCTTGGCTAACATACCAGCAGTGCCAGTAGATAAATCCTGTCATGGCTTTCACATATCCTATCAACATGAGCAGACGGGGTTGGATGTGGGTGCAAACCAGGAGGGCAGAACTGTAATATAAGACTGCGGACGTTTTGCACTATGGAATTGGTCATCACTGGGAATCATTACATCCCTAGTTGTTTGCTCCATGTGCTCACATTTGGTCCAGGCAGGAAGCAAAGCCTTGGCACCATGCACTGTGGAGATTCAGCTGCAAACGCTGTTGCAAGATGGCAGTGCCCATTTCTGAGATATTTTGGCTTCAGTTTTGTAGAGTGTACAGTGCTGGTTCATTGTTCATCCTTTTTATCAAGTCTATGAGATGCAATTGCTCTTCAGAAAATGTTGTATTGCATTGGGTTTCTTTTTACATGTGACTTACTCGAAAGCTGTGACTAGTGAGAAGATTGTACAAGATGTGATCAGACAGTTCTGGGATATGATGAGATAGATTTAAAAATAATAGCCGTCCTGAAAATGGTCCAGAGTTAAATGAATGTGAGATGGCCAAATCTGAATCAGGTACGGCTCTTGATTTTTATGGACATGTTCTAACACGCAGTGTGTAAAAATTTCTTACATTAATACTTCAGAGTTGTGAATTCAGACTTGTACGGTGTTTAAAGTGATAAGGAAATGTTACTTGGTCCAACCAATTCAATAAGGAACTAAAGCTCCTTATTGATGTAAACATCAGCAAGTGCATTTGATCCATTATGTGTGTTCCCCTTTTCTTCGGTTGAATGATGTACAGTATCACTGTCTAAACATGCGCGTTTCAAAGTTCAGAACCATATTTGATTTTTCATTCAAGTATTCACACATTTTTCTGTGTGATACTTTCTGCTGCTCCTCGCTCTCACAGCCTGGGCCTCCACATTAGGCCAATTTAATTAGAAGCCTTTCACCAGAACTAATTAGCCAGCTACGCTAGCCCAGCTGAATGAGGGGCGAGGGGAAGTGATTGAAATTGTGCTACTCAAGGAAAGCATTGTTTAACAGTTTGATTCCCACTTTTCTTAATTTTTTTTTTAAACACAAAACAGACTAATGGAATTTGAGCAAGTTGGTTTGCTTCAAAAGCCGTTTTTTTTGGATGAGTGAGTGATGGCTGCTGAGGAATTGTCTCACAAGACTCCATTTGAGTTCCTTCGTTTTTAATTAAGAAACTCGCAGGCTCAAACATGATTGATCATCCTCTGTGATAGTTTTATGTGGTAAAGATATTTCATTTGTGTTCACAACTCATCTGTTTAATTGGCTTCTACTCAGCAAACAGTGCACAATGATGATGAGATATGAGGGGATATTTACCAAAACACGTGATCTGGTGTAACTATGCACTTGTTCTGTTTTGGATGAGTGCCTAATAGGAAAGTTGGCTCAGATGGAAGTTGACGCCATGTGGTTAGGAACAGGTGTGTCCCTACAATGGGAAACAGTTTTATTCTTTGCAAATACCTGCCTTTTAGCTCCATTAGCAGCATGACTCTAATGTCAGTACATTTGTTGGGCCAATGTTTTTGTCCAGCATGGAAAATATCAAGAAGTTATGAGATGAGTTATTAAAAATGGTACAGAGGTTCATGGTTCACACAGAATGAATCCAAATGCTTTTGATTTGATAACTGACATGCTCTGACATTAGCTATACAGTATTATTGATGTAAAAACATTCAAAACAGTAAAACTACACTGGGAGAGGTTCAGCGGTAGAAGCAGCAATATCTAGTTTTAGGTTGTTAGCTAATCACATTCCTGTAAAGTCTGATCAAAGAAAGAGCTCCGATTTAAATTGCCATATAGATGAGAACCTTAAGAGGTAATATCCATCACTAATAAAGTGTTGAAAAACAAATAAATGGTCTGCAAATGGTAAATGGTGCACTTATATAGCACCTTTAAACCAAAAGTGTTACAAAGGGCTTTGCACACAGCAGTGGCAGCAGAGCTGACATCCAAGGAGCTCACCTACCACTGGGAACAACATGCTGTTTAGCATCTGTTAGATGCACACAAGGAGGGAACTGTACTGCCAATCTCACAGTTCATGTACAATTAGGTCTACTGCCTGAGCAACAGGTGCCTGAACCAAATAACTTTTCCATGATGTATTAGCACAGTGTTTGGTCACGTTTAGGCACAGAACCTATGGAAGTTAAGTTTAGGAAACTATCATGGCATAGGTTAAAATCAAGGGGCACCCTCCTCAGCTTAAAAATTATGCCAGTGCTAAAGTGCCAAAAATTGCAGCATTACAGCATTAAAAAAAAATAAATAAATAAAAAAAAAAAAAAAAAAAAAAAAAAAAAAAAAAAATATATATATATATATATATATATATATATATATATATATATATATATATATATATATATATATATATATATATATATATATATATACAGCCTGATTAAAAAAAAAACAGGTCTATTGATATTTCCACCTTTCATAACAAGTCTGTGTGGGCCGAATATTTCTTTTTTTATAACTCGTGTGCCTGGATAATTGAGTTGGGGCATGGCCACTCTGATTGACAGGTGTCCCAACACTTTGAACAGGAGCCAGTTGGAGTCTGCTAGGTCTCATCTGCTACTTTGACTCATTAAACTGGTCCTCTTTACTGTGTGTGTGCTATTGGAGCCTTTCAGAGCATTTTTAAAGGATTATCTGACTAACATTATGGCTTTCTGTGTGATACAGAACATCTCAGAAGTTTGTGCTTCAGTTTTGGTGAGTGATTCTAGTATTAAATTAGTATGTTGGTGCTAATTAGCCAATGTGTGTCTGTGCCTTGCACCTGCACATTGCACCTGTGCCTTGCTCCTGCCTTGATTACAGCCTGCTGCGGACACGGACACGGACAGCTGGAGACCCGGCTGCCGACTTGTCATTCCAGTTATACTTTTCTGAAGTCCACTTGAAGTCTGCAGCCTGAGGCGCATCCGTAGTTGGTACATTATAATGCAAATTCTACGCAGGTCACAAAAAAACAGTCAGGCATATAGAAATCTGCACGGACCCTCACAGTTACTGTATGATGACAAAATTGATGTCACTCGGACCCCAGCAGATCTTATGGGACTCGCAGATGCAGAAAGTGTAATGAAAACTTAAGAATTCAACTTGCTAAGTCTAGCTGATAACTCCATCCATTCACCCATTTAAGGTAACTTCCAAAAAACTAGCATGCCTGGAACCAAAATGATAACTTTGTTCCAAAATGCAGAGTTTTGAACCAATGGGTGATGTCACAGTGTTTGCATCCATTTTTATACAGTTTATGCTTAAAATAAGCCCTGAGAGGACACCTTAGTAAATACTGTAGGAGACAAAAAGCACTGAAAAAGCCAATGCTTTGTTGAGCCATCTATGCACCAGTGTTCTGACTTACTCTTCTCCTGACCTTCACAATTGCAGAAAGAAAACTTGTCTTTTTTGTGGTAAAGACAGAAATCAACAAATTCCTGACTGTGCCTTCTTAGGTTGCCGACACACTTTGAAACTATTTTGGCTACTAGATGATTGCATTCATAGGAGAACTCCCCAATTTTGTTTGCTGGAATATTAACTTGTTGCCACAGGTGCTAAAACGTGTTGCTACTGAAAGTCACGGTAAATCAAATACTTTATATTCACCCGACGTCAACCCTCACACTAATCTCTGTGTGCTCTTTAGCATTTTAGAAACAGAACCCTATCGTAACTGTAATGTAACATCATCATCATTTTGTACTACATGCATACACAGAAATAGTCGTGCACACACTTCAAGCTTGTTGCCCCAAATTTTACTCATGCCACCTCACCTTTCAGTGCAATAATAAGCTTGTTTCTCCTCATACAAACACATACACCCAATCACGCATCACTGTGATTGGCTTTGGCAGCACAAGGCCATCCAGCGCTCTTAGATATAACTGCTTCTCTTTGATAAACATGAGAGCTCAGACACTGCTGTCTGCAGCTGACTGCGAATCTCTCTCTCTCGTGCACACACACACACACACACACACACACACACACACACACACACACACACACACACACACACACACATCACACCACACACACACACCACACACACTGCATCTGAAGCTATGTATGCACACACACACACACACACACACACACACACACACACACACACATGTCCAAGCCTTCGGTCAACGTATAATATTGGAGAGTTGAAGCCTGGAGAATATTTGATATGTAGATAAGTCTTAAAAAGGCTGAGATTTGCATATTGGGCTCCTGTTGCACACGACTCTGAGCTGCATGTGGTATGTACATTTTTAATCAGTGAGCAGAGAAAAAATTAATTTGTTTTTGATGGGAAGAGGGAGAGGGACAATGCCCCTTTCCGTTCCATTAGCAGTATTTTGTCAAAACAGTTCAGCTGAATTCAGACAGACTGTGAAACTGGGTATTAAATCTGTTTGGTTCTGATCTTTATGCTGTGTGTTTTTGCTCTGTATGCATTTTTGCATGTTTAAGCATCATATTACTTTCCCGCAGCTAGTATTTATTAAATGAAACCTCTTCAATTAAATGTGTGCTGTGTTGCCTCATTAAACCAGCACATTGTTGTTTCGAGAAAAGACGACTTTACATTTTTTTTTCATTTAAGTAAATTGTGTTTATGTTTTTCAATCATTATATGTTTTTTTTTATTTTATTCTAGTTCTGTTTGTATAACCTTGCCTTCAATTTACGTCCGGTCTTTGTCTTGTTTATTTCATTGGAATTTGTATTACAGCGTTATTTTTTTGTCTGGAGGCACTTTTTAACTTTGAAACCTGGTGTCGAATTGACTTTGTGATTGTTGGTGTCTAATTATGAGTCAACTTATTTTCCATCCATCTATTATCTTTTGTGTTTGGTCAACACTTTCTGTTCTGTAAAGCTCTATCTAAAATGCTGCATGGACCTGACTACTGGACTGAATTTAGTGTGAATACCTTTTTCCAGAGAAATAAGTACTATAGGTGCTATGCAGGCCTGTGTAAAACTACGTACACCCCCCGATTGAATAGCTGTGAAACCACCTTTAGCAGCATTAACTTAAAGTAATTGTTCTATGTATGTTTTTATCAGTCTCTCATTTATGCACAGCTTTCGTGATGTTCTGCCACATCATTCAGTCAATCAAGTTGAGGTCTGGACTTTGACTGAGCTACTGCAACACCTTGATTCCTTTTTTTTTTTTTTACCCATTTTATAGACTTGCTGGTATTATTGTTCTCTTGCATGATCCAAGTTCAGCCAAAACTTTTGCGTTTCAGTCTAGAATACTAGTTCATGGTGGACACAATGACAGCAAGGTGTCGAGGTCCTGTGGCTGCAAAACAAGGTCAAATCATCAGCCCTCCACCACCGTGCTTGACAGTTGGTGCTGATATGCTGCGTTTGGTTTTCGCAAAACACGGCACTGTGAAATATGGCAAAATATCTCCACTTTGATCTGATCTGTCCAAACGATATCGTGCTTTAACATTAACATTTATCATGCTAACCGAGGCCTTTAGAGTCTGAGATGTCGCTCTTGAGTTGATCTTGGGGTGAATTTGCTGGTATGTCCGCTCCTGGCAAGATTGGCTCACACATCTGAATGTTTGAGACTTGCAAACTGCTACAATCTCCTTTTTTCAGAGGTGGTCACACTTAGTGATGATCGCTTAATCAAGTGCATTTGATTGACAACACCTGGCTGCTACTTACCCTCTGAATTCTAATAGAAGCAATAAGGGTGAGCTTAGTTTTTCAGAGTCCTGTGAAAGCTTTCTTTTAATTTGACTGTCAATTCATGCACACAACAGAAATTCTTTTGTACAAACATTAGCTCTGCACATTGAAATATAATGTTTACCCTTTGTATTACCAACAGGTTTTGAGCAAGTGTTCATGTACTGGGGAGAAGACCCGTCTCACCAATGCCATAAACATATCTCTCTGATGCCAGAGGCTTCAACAAAATGGCAGCATTTGCCCCAATGAGAACAATAATCTTGTCTTTGTGTCAATGTGATGTGCATCATGCTATGCCAGGTTCATGAAAAGTTCAACAACTTATGCAGCTATAATTTTCTCAATTAATCACCTGCCTCACACTTTTTACATTAGTTTTCCCTCTTGATAAGTATCCTCCTGTATCCTCCTCTTATTACAGTCATAAAGCACTTCACTTTACCGTGTGTTGTTGTTGTTTTTTCCTTTTTTTGCAGCAAATTCTTTCACATTGAAACACTTTTATGGCACTTTTAACACTTCCATGGGCAAATCTCACAGACAAGAAACAACTAAACTGTTCTTCTCTGTTGTCTTCCTCTTTTCTTCCTGCCTGGCAGCTCCATTTTCAACATCCTTTGTCCAGTGTATCCACTATCCCTCCTCTGCACATGTCCACAGCCTCCTCAGCCTGAGTTTTCCTTATGATATACTCATTTCTAATCTTGTACATCCTCATCGCTCTCCATGAAAGTCTTCTGCCATTTCTCTGCCATCTCCAGCTTGGTCTCCTGTCTTTTTGTCAGCGCCACCAAACCATGCATCATCGCAGGTCTCACTATAGTCTTGTAAACCTTCCCTTTTGCTCTTGCAGCTGTCCTTGTGTCACAAATAACCCCTGACACTTGTCCTCACCTGCTCCACCCTGCCTGCACTCTCATCATCACCTCCTTTGTGCACTGTCCAATGTGTTGGATGGTTGACCCCAGGTATTTAATCAACTCATCTGCCTTCACTACTCCTGTTGCTCCTTGCAGCTTCACCGTTACACCTCTCTCTCACATTCACACACATGTATTCTGTCTAGCATCTACTGACTTTCATTCCTCTTCTCTCCAGAGCATACCTCCACCTCTTCAGTCTCTCTTTAACCTGCTCCCTACTCTCACTGCAGATCACAGTGTCATCTGCGAACATCAGAGTCCACGGAGACTCCTGCCCGACCTCATCTATCTTTAAAGCACCTTGAGGCGGCTGTTGTGATTTGGTGCTATATAAATAAAATTGAATTGAATTGAATCTGTCGGCCTGTCCATCACCACTGTGAACAAGAAGGGCATCACTGATGTAATGATGGAACCAGCTCCCAGTTTGGATTCGAGAGACAGACACCCTCTCTATTTTTAAGATTAGGCTTAAAACATTCCTTTTTGATAAAGCCAGTTAGGGCTGGATCAGGTGACCCTGAACCATCCATTAGTTATGCTACTATAGGTCTAGAGGACAGCACCACTGTCGCTCTGCTCATACATTTCCCTTTACCACCCTCACATATTTCTCTGCCACTCCTGACTTCCTCATACCACAGTTCCTCTCTCGACACCTTATCATATGCTTTCTCTAGATTCACAAAGTCACAGTGCAGCTCCTTCTGACTTTCCTATAATTCTCCTTCAACACTCTCAAAGCAAGCATCGCATCTGTAGTGCTCTTTCTCAGCATGAAGTCATATTGCTGCTCTGTGATCGTCACCTCACTTCTCAGCTGAGCTTCAGCAGCTCTTTCCCATAGCTTCATGGTATGGCTAATCAACTTTATCCCCCTGCAGTTACTACAGTTAGTTCTTCTCTATCCCTCAGGCATCCTCTCACTCTCCAGGACTGTGTTAAAGTCTGGTCAAAAGGTTCACTGCCCTCTCTCCTAGACATCGCCATACCTCCACAGGCATGTCATCTGGTGACACATGATGTCCAAGTAACATCACAAATGTCAGAAATCAAACTGCTTTTCTTTTCTTAACTGATATCACAATGGCTCAAAATACATCTACACTACTCAAAGATTCTGGTGTTCATCTCAGTTTATCAATAAAAACATCCCTACAAGTACAGACTAAGTTCAACATAAATGTCCTAAATCTCAACACTCTCAGCAGATAAAAACCTCCTTGCTCTCATCCCATCCGTGTGTGTTTGAGCTGCAGCAGCTTCCAGCAGCTGAGCGGCTCTTCTCTTTATTACAGCTGACAGTTTGTTTATGTCTGGTTTGAAGCATTTATTTTTACAGCATTTTACAGCTTCCCTCGGTCTCCTCGGCTCACTTCTCTGACCTCGAGCTGACTGCTGCTTGTTTAGACATTAAACAGATTCAGACCCTCGGTGCTGTTACAGCAGCAGCACCAGTGAACAGGGCTGGGAATCATCTGGAAAATTACCATACAAGCCTTGATACTAGCCCACTGACAACAGCTAGTGTCACTGCTACTAAAGCAACACTTCATTTGAATATCAGTCATGTAACTGGGGGTGCTTGACCATAAGGCACATCCAACTAACTAAAATCCCAGTCATGAGTAATAAAAAATAAAATGATAAAAGCCTGAAAAATACATGCTCGTATCTCATTAACTCAAATTTCTGACTTTTTCCATCCATCCATCCATCCATCCATCCATCCATCCAATCTAAAGATGAGATGCACAGACCTCCCTCTCCCCAGCCACCTCCTCTAGCTTTTCTGGCAGGACACTAAAGTCCCAGCTGAAAGTCCTAATCTTTGCACTGTATCCTGGCTCCACCTTACTGGACATGCCTAAAATACCCCACCTAGGAGATGTCCAGGAAGCTTTTTAACCTCATTTGGCCTTTTGCTATGAAGCTGCAACTTCACACTGAGCCCCTACCAAATGACCAAGCTCCTCACCCTTTAAGAGTGAGCCCAGACGCCCTTTGGAGGAAGCTAATCTGAGGGCAGGAATATAGATAGACCAGTAAATCAGTAGCTTCACCTTCATTCTCAGCTCTCTCTTCACCACAATGGTCACTGCCGATGCTGCACCAATCTGCTCGTCGGTCTTTTGCTCCACTTATCCCCCACTCATGAGCAAAACCCAGAGATACTTGAACTGCTCTACTTGATGCAGCAATTCATTCCCAACCTGTAGTGGGCAATCTGTCTTTCTGCAGGTTGGAGATTTGAAATTAAATAAACACCGAAACATCTGACCACAGCTTGAAATAAGCCAAAAAGAAAAGAGAAGAAATGGGAATTTTTAAGTCCCAAACAAGGGATCATGATTCAACAGTAAAAGTTTTTGTTGGGGATCTTTCGATTGAGTCATATGATCTCAGTCATAAGATGGCGTTTGTATTGTAGCCCTGAGTCTCAATGCACTGCAACCCAAGAAATCTCATGTAAACCAAGAATCATCATCTTCACTCATTTTACAACCAAAACACATCCAATTTCAGAAGCACATTGGTGATATATACGACTCTGGCAGGTTTTCTGTTGTTCCTATTAACTGTAAAATGTTGACTTATATATTGTTCAATTTGGAGAACAATAATAAAAGGAATCATATTACATGAAGGAAATTGAGGTTTGTTTGATCAGTTAAATACGTTTCAGTTTCATTCAGCTCAAGGACATTCTCTCTGCCCTCAACACTCCACTCTTCTCCTTAGGAGAAACTTTCAGCTGAACGAAATCTGATCTTATTTTTCTTGTTCAGCAAAGCGGTGATGCTGTGGGGATTTCGACTCCCTCCTTCCATTTTTAAAAAGCGACAGATCGAGGCAGGAGATCTTAAAGGAATGCAGTGCGTTGGCTGCGTTCCCCATTGCTGTAAGGCAAACTCTCCACCTGGTGAGTCTACAGCAGCGCTAGCAGCGTGGCACAAGTGTGTGTGTGAGGCTCCATCTATCTGTATACAGTAAATGTATGTTCAGCACTGTAGATGAATTGCTCAAAAAAGCACTCTGGACTGATGTCACTTGTGCATTTTTGTGCATGGCTAAATATTTTTGAACAGATGCAGAGTCAGAAAATAAAAAAAAAACTGTGTGCAGCTGCTTGAAGCCTCTCTGGTGGCAGACGTTGTCCCACTTTCAGGATGACATCTCTCATCCTGACGTTGAATGTACTCCCACCACTTTAGCAAAACTTTTTTTTTTTCATAACAGTTTTGACGTTTTCCTTGTTGCATTGCTCAAGTTGAATTTCACTGAATGCCACTTTGTGAATTGAAGCAGAGCTTCGTTTCCAACTCAGAAATCTTCAGCCAGATTTCTGTAAGATTCGAGCACATTTATGGAAATTGCTAAAGAGACATATTCTCTGGAGCTGGCGGGGACCAAACCAGAGTTATGAATCACTGTTTCGCAGATGTGTTGTCAATTTGACCCAACTTAATACTTAAAGGCAGAAACATTCCTAGATTTTGACATATTGCCTGGTTAAAATCTTGGACTGAAAGAAACTGATTAACAAGGTTATGCACTGAAACACACAGCTGACACAATAGGTGACTTGCAGTGTAATTTATATGGTCAGAAGACCTTTGGATTTTGGTTATCAAGGCTTCAGAGTGGACTTTAGACCAGCTTTCTGGACTGACTTAGTCTTGACGTTTCTTTAAAGATGTGCGACTTCAGATGTGATTCCCTTGAGATTTGCTTTGGTTACACTAAATCAGACTTTTCAGACTTAAAGCTGTTTTGATTAACAGGAAACCCAAAATACCCTTTGGACATCAAAAATGACTCCAGCTTTGTTTTGACAAGACTTGACACCTGATATGCTCTCAGTTCACACTTGATTTAAGACTTTCTCTGACAATACTTATAAAACATGATTTTTCCCATTTGATTTTAGGCTTGAATTGCCCACAGAGTATTAAGACTTGACAAGAGACAGCCTTTGGCAAAACTTGACTCAACATGTTTTTTAGCAATGCTTAACATTGACTTTTCTCAGTTGATTTGAAACTTGACTTTCAAATCAAAGATTTTATACTTTTGGGACTTCACTTGGTTTTCCCCTCACAGCAGTCTGGCTTTTGCTACAGCTCCAACAATACCATCCCTGTGGAAGGAGTTCAAAGGTCAAGGGAGTCCTGACAGTGCAAACACAAAAGTATAAATCCATCATAATTCAGCTGCTAATGAGCGCTGAAATCTTCGAGGTCTTGTGCGTCGAATGTGAGTTGAGATGAAGTGAATGTTAACTGGAGGCTTTGGAGTGTAAATGGACATTTGTTATGCAGTTTAATCTCTCGCTGGTCTCCATGATGCCGCAGAGTTTCCCCCAGCCGAGCCTGTCAGAGCATTTCAGCCTGACAGGCTGACAGTCTGTTGAGGGGAAAATACACACAAATGCAATCAACATAACTACATTTTCACTGCAGGAGTCTGAGTAAATGTGTGTGTGTGTATGTTTAAGAGAGAGCATTAGAGAGTGAGCGTGGGGTGAACGAGCAGGGGGGGTGTAAGTACACGAGGGTGTGTGTTTGTGGCTTGACAGCTCGCAGCATTGATCAGAAGATAAACCAGCAGCCTTTCTGCTCCATTGTGGCATGTAATGGTTATGGGAGCATCACAACACACAGACACTGACACACACATATATTTAGCTGAAAACCACACTGATACAACAGCTCTGTTTGTGCGACTGCGTTCACTAAAGCACTGGGGATGAAATCTTTATAATGCTGACAGTCTTTAACTTCTTTTTTCTCTGCCTGAGATCTGATTTTCAATCAATGAGTTTTACCTCAGTCCATTTGAAAAAGAGGTGGCAGTTTGACAGGTTTTCTTTCAGAATGATTGATAGTAGTAAATCACAACTAATATTGGTACTTTTTCAAGGACAGGAGGGAACCTGAAGTCATCCATGGACACTGAGAATATTTGTACTATGTCGACGCTCATATCTTAGATGCTTTTTGTGTTTTTCCCCCCACAGATAGGTTGAAACCATATTCACAGAAATCTTTATTTATTGTTTTTATCTCAGGAGTTTGGCAGTGGGTTGAAGAATATTGCACGTCACATACAGTTCAAAATTGCTGAGTTGTTGTTTTTTAACACTTATACACTTTGATTGGTCAGAATCACTTTGAATACACTTAGGGAAGTTCAAGTGCTCCTAATGGCAGACCTGAACCTGTGTAAGCACGTGTTTGTTTGAGTGTGTGAATGGGTGAATGAGAAAAACATTGAAAAGTACTTTGCATAACATAGTTGAGGTCAAAAGGTATGATATACGTGCCGTCCATTAGCATAACCACAGAGCTGATGTTTGGCAGCTGTGCCACGACCCTCAGCACTCCCCATTAGTTAGGCACTAAAGATGTCTACCTTTATTTGGTGTATTTTTTTTTTTCCCACTGGGTGGCAAACTGTACTGTCGCTCAATGAAATAGACACTGTTACTTGTTTACATTTTAACACAGTTGTCTACTGACAACCAGGGATGGGCTGTAACAATAATTCAGGCCAGGAATGCAACTCCAAACCGTCAGGCTGATAATTATGCAGGTTAACCCTATGTCTTATTTAGGACTTTCAAAATATTGTTTTTTTCTCTACATCTTGGCAAAAAGAGTTCAACTCATAGATATTACTGGATGTCTTATATACAACCTCGATAGCAAAAAAGTTGGGGCACTGTATAAAATGTAAATAAAAACAGAATACAATGATTTGTAAATCTCATAAAACTATTTTATATTCACAGCAGAGAAAATAAATGTTTAGACTGAGAAACTGTATCATTTTCAGAACACTATTAACTCATTTTGAACTTGATGGCAGCTGAAACTTGATGGCAGCTTTTCAGCCTCCAGACTCTACTACTACAAAGCCACGCTGCTGTAATAGATGCAGTATGCAGCTTAGTATTTTCTTGGGGAAATAAGGAAAAGGTCCTTTACTGAAAAAGATGTCTGGAATGGAGCATATGTTGCTCTAAAACCTGTATGCACCTTTCACATTGATGGTGCCTTTCCAGATATTCAAACTGCCAATTCCTTAGGCACTAATGCGCCCCCCCCCATACCATCAGAGATGCAATCTTTTGAACCTAGTGCTGGCTGATAACCAGCCACAAGGTTGTTCTCCTCTGCAGTCGCAAGACAGGATGTCCGTGTTTTCCAAAAAAAAAAAGTGATTTGTCTAACCACAGAGCAGTTTTCCACTTTGCCTCAGTCCATTTTAGATGAGCGTTGGCCCAGAAAAGACAGCGGCATTTCTGGATCACGCTCACACATGGCTCCTTCTTTGCGTGCTAGAACTTTAACTTGCATTTGTGGATGGCATGCCTTACTGTGTTTATAGTCAATGATTTCTGAAAGTCTTCCTGAGCCCACTCTGGCTAAACTCTAAACTCTGGCTCTCTTCCACAGTGTCTTTTGTCCTGTCTCACCCCCAGCCAGTCGTGGCAGATGGCTGCCCCTCCTTGAACCTGGTTGTGCCAGAGGTTTCTTCCTGATAAAAGGGAGTTTTTCCTTCCCACTGTTGCCAAGTGCTTGCTCATACGGGGTTGTCTGATTGTTGGGTTTTCTCTGTATTATTGTAGGGTCTTCACCTGTGACTTCTGTTGTCATTTAGCATTATATAAATAAAACTGAATTGAAAAAAATTAATTTCGCTGACAGAATCATGCCTGTTTTTTGGCCATTTTGCCTTTATTGAGCAAACAGTGAAGCCACACAGATAGAAGACAAGCAGCAAAGAGCCACTCGACTCAATTTGACTCAACTCTCCTCAACTCTACTCAAGTCAACTTGTTTTTGAGGGTTCTCCATTAGCTGGTAGTACCTGGTACCAGGTACTTTTTTAGTACCTACCTACCAGGGCAAGCCGAGTCAAGCCAAAAGTGTGACTTCAACAGACTGCATACCACTGATTGGCCAGGGAATGAAGTCAGTAGTTGAGTCATGAGAGGGGCTCCTTTACAAGAACTCAAACTCACGATTTTTGAAATGGCTACACACTAACCAACACAGACGGTTTTGTGCTTGGCGGCTGATGACAGACTCCAGAGAGAACTAGACAGAGCAAACCATTTGGGTTTGTGTCGCATATAAATGTGGAGGAGCAGCGGCTCTATTCTGAGCCCCTCCCGGATGGCCGCACTCCTCACCTTATCTCTAAGGGAGAGGCCAGCCACCCTTCGAAGGAAACTCATTTCTGCCGCTTGTATTCGCGATCTTATTCTTTCGGTCACTACCCAAAGCTCGTGGCCATAGGTGAGGGTAGGAACATAGATCGACCAGTAAATCGAGAGCTTTGCTTTTACACTAAGCTCTCTCTTCACCACGACAGACCGGTGCTGACTTTTTTGAGAAGTGTTGAGGCTGTGGAGTTCAAAATGAGCTAATATTTTTCTTAAAATTGTACATTTTCTTAGTTTAAACCGTGATTAATGAAATTTGCAAATCATTTTGTTTGTACTTACAGCATTCCAGTGTTTTTGGAATTGCAGTTGTATAATTTTTTTTTAAAAAGCTAGCAGGAAGGAGGAGAGAAAGTCTGTTACTTTTCATAACTACAAAAGCTCTAAAGCTTATGTGTTAACATGATAGTTTTTTTTTTTTTAACATCATTGTTATCTTCAATACTAATAGGTATATAGCAACACTGTTGAGGCTGAAATTTGTACAGCATATTTGTGTGGGATTCTCAAGAGTAAAAATGCTAAAAATGTGGGACTAACAGTCAAAACTGTCTGAACCCGAGTTTGGTCATAGGTGCAACCTTCAAAAACTCACTAGGATTAAAGCAGTCATAGCACACAGATTTGCACAAAGCCAACCACTGGCATACAGAAAAAAAAAAAAAGAGCAAGACATGCAGAGAGAGCTGAGACTTTCAAATGACCAACTTTATATTCAGGCAACAGGCAAAAAATAACCAACCACATACAAATATTTCCTGAAATTGAACATAATTTGCAACAATGCCAACAAAGTGTGTATATGTGTGTTTAACTGACCAGGTCCCTACTGTCAATTACTCTTCATCGTGTCCCTTTATCCTTTTTATATAAATAAAAACACTAATTTGTTCTGTTGATATATTTGGTTATATACCTAGTTAAGTCACACAATGTTACCACATCCTTTTGTACCAATATATAAACCGAAGCTTAATCACACCAACTCAATCATTTCCTTTAGTGGCATTCATTCAGTCATTTCTAAGAGTCGGGCTCAGGTAATAACTTCACTAAGGAAGAGTCCCTCCAAAGTAGACACACACACACACACTCAACATCTCTGCTTGCAGCCACAAAGCACCCGTGACAGAAATTGGGCAGCAGGTTAATAACTACTGCCCATCCTCACAGCGCCCAGGGCCACACACACACACATATATGCGCACACACCCACTGAGAGTCACAGACGGCATGTCCAGGTACTGCAGATGATAAAGTGTTAGGTCTTGGTATTGAGTCAGTGTGTGTCAAGGATGTCCAGCTCTGCTCTATTTCCTCTGCATGCCATTAGATTAAGAAACTGCCACACAGACACACAGACACACAGACACACACACACACACACACACACACACACACACACACACACACACACACACACACACACACACACACACACACACACACACACACACACACAGAGAAAGCTGCTTCACTTCTGGTTTCCTTGTTCACTTTCCTTCCACATCCTTCCACTTAGCGTATTGCCATCCGTAATGTTTGATTTAAAGACTTCATTGTGGAATTAATATTTCATGAGCGCATTAAACTGAAGCAAAATCAGAGGGGTGAGAGGTCACCTACAGATCAAAACTAATACAGCCTTCTCTTGAATGCTTTTGGGTTTTCCCTTTTTTTTTCACATTTCAGTTACAGTACATTCAGTAGAACTATCCAAAGTCTCCTGGTGACACTTTGCCATTCACTGTGATTTAAACTGAAAAATTCTGGGGCAGAAAAGGAGAGGAAGAAAGGAAGTTGAGCTCGGAGTTTGTTGATTCATGGGTTTACGCTGCAAGTCGTAAAGCGGCTCAGTGTTGTGGGTAAACAGGTGAATATGGAGACCGTATGTCTTCCAGTCAGTGCAACGCTGAGTAATGACACACATTAGAAAGAAGAAGGAGAGGGGAAAACAACAACAACTACACAGGTACACAAAAAGTTGTTCACTGCACTACTCCAGGCCATTTTACAGAAAAGCTGCACAGGAAATATGTTAAATTAGTTGAAATATCATAAACAGGATCATCATGTTTCTCAAAAAGAAACAAAGATGTAAACACTCTTCTCCAAAAGTACTGGAACAGTGAGACCCGTCCCTTTATTTTTTCTGTAGACTGAAAACATTTGGGGTTGACATTAAAAGATGAATATGAGACAAAAGATCAACATCTCAACTTTTATGCCCCCAGAGGGCAGGAGTGAAGGTATCACAATCTACTGTTCGCAGAAGACTCCATGAACAAAAGTACAGACGCTTCACCAGATGATGCAAACCACTAATTAGCAAGAAGAAGAAGGAGAAGGCCAGGCTGGAATTTGCCCAGAAGTTCAGAGACAAGCTTCAGAAAGTTTTACAGAGTGATGAGACAAAGATGAACCTTTACTAAGATGATTGAAAGGCTAAAGTTTGGAGAACGAAAGGATCTGCTCACGATCCCAAGCATACACGAGCTTCTCTGTGAAACACAGTGGTGGTAATGTCATGGCTTGGGCTTGCATGGCTTGTTCTGGGACGGGCTCATTAGTCTTCATTGATGATGTCACGTATTACAGTGAACTCAGCAGTCTACAGAAAACTCGTGGAGATCCTTCATCATGCAGCAAGGTGACCCAAAACACACTACAAAAACTACAAAGGAGCTCATCATGGGCAGGAAGTGGAAGGTTTCAGACTGGCCTTTTTCAGTCTCCAGATTTAAACCCTCCTCCTCCAAAACAAACAACAACTGAAAGAGGCTGCAGTGAAAGCCTGGAAAAGCATCACAAATGAAGAATGCAAATGTTTAGTGATGTCAGTGGGTCAAAGGCTTGATGCTGTCATTGCAAGTAAAAGATTTGAAACTAAATAAGCCTTATTTACTTTAATCTATTCTAAGTTTATCTGTTCTAATACTTTTGCTCACAAGAAAAATGGGTGAGTTCAGACAAAAGGTGCTATCGTCTGAACTGTGTATCAGATCCAGATGTAAATACCTGGAAATAAAAGCTGAGATGTTGATCTTTTGTCTCATATTGATTTCTTTTTAATGTCAAATCCAAATGTTTTCAATCTACAGCAAATTAAGTGATTGGCTAGTGAAAGATTTAAAGAAAAGAATAATTTACAGTCCAGGTGTGTGTCTTTCTATATTTATGTAACCTTCAGCAAATTCCCCCCAAAATCAGAACCAGTGATACGTTAGTTAACATAAAGTCTTTATAGAAAATCTGTATAAAGAGCTGGTGATTGTAGTTTTTGGCAAACATTACATGAGCTGTTTGAAATACTTAATATACTTGAGACTGATTTTAACTGGAGGATTAATCTGCATATTTAGCGTATGATTCATTTTGCCAGTGTAGATTTAGGGCCTCAGATCCTGCAGTCTTTCCCTTAGTGCCACATAGAGGTTTTTCTTAAAAGAAACGTGAGTTAAGGTGGGATGTGGGTTTGGATTTGGCTGTAAATCGGGGGGAATAAAAGGTTTGTGGTGACTTGTTAGGACAGAGGATTGTTGTTTACAAAAATAAATCCTGACTTTGTTAAGGTGAATTTTAGCTCTTGGGTAACTTGAATGAGAGCGCACTGGTCCATCAGATGCACCAGTGGTTGTACTGGGGCATCTCTTTGGTTAGTTGTTGATCTTTAAAAAGGCCTTGGTTACTAATTGGTTGTTAAGGTGGAGTAATTACTTCTAGTATAGTTTATTTTTAATTTTAGCTAAAAAGGATCTAAAAGCTTCAGGTAGCTTGTAGGAATCTGACATGTACATCAGGTGCATGAAGGGCTGTTTTATGGTGGGGATCTCTGGTCAGTTTGAAATCTAAACAAATATATTTGGTTTTAACTCGTTATTAAGGTGTAATAATAATGAAGTTAACGTGAAAACTGTTCATAAATATTTGGTGTAGGACCTTTTTATCGAGTGGCTCTGATTGGTTCTGTATTCAACCAGATCTTCTATTACTGACCTGCTAAGGTGTAAGGTGGTGTTTGACTTTCTGGTAGCAGAGGTAATTCTCTGGTTTTCCAAGGTGTGCTTGAGTTTTTTTGGTGAAGTAAGTAAAAGGAGAGCATGTGGCCTTCCAGGCTTTTACCTACTTACTTTTAGGTAGAGAAAAAAATAAAGTGAAGTAAATTCTGGGACCTGAGGTGAAGTAGGACCTTCCAGTATTTTGGTAACATGAAAATAGTTGTTTTAGGTGCAGGAAAGCCCTGGTTATGGTGGGTTTCCAGTCCATTCTTAATGTCAAGAAAGGCTTGCATTACTAACCTCCAGTTAAGGTTGCATTTACCTTTCTGTTTAAGGGGAAATAACTAAATTAAAGCTAACTCTGATGGCCTTTGGGAACCGAGCACCGGTTAAGGATGGACATACTCAGCTGCAGCTGCAGTTTTGTGTGTGTGTGTGTGCGTGTGTGTGTGTTTGGGGGGAGGAATTAGATTTGGTTTGTCTCCACATTTGCTGAACCTGGAGGTTTTATTTGTTCTCCTTTGTTGTGTAACGGCATTTTTGGAGACAGAGAGACAAATTGTGAATGTAGCTGCAGAAAAGGAGAGGAGGAGAGATGGATCAAGGGTCTGAGAGAGAGAAAAAGGGGGAAGTTGTGTGTGTGGGCGATGGAAGGGAAAGATAAACGGCTCTTCTTTGATGGTGTGAGGCGTCGATTGAAATAGCGAATAAAGGACGGCTTTCATTGGCCAATGGGCTGTTAGTGACACGGGGAGATTGAGCCAAGCCGATTGGCCTGCAGCCTGAGAACACTTCCTGGGCCAGTAAACTGCACGCTCTGTCACCCCGCTATTCTTCCCCTTCATCCCTCTCTCCCTCTCTCCCTTTCATTAATTGTCTCTCTCCATTAATTACTCTTCCTCCCTCTCACTTTTCCTCAACATCTTTGTCCCTTCTCCTCTCTTTCCTTTAACTGTTGGAGACCTCTCTCACCCTCTTTTGCTCCTGTACTACTATTTATTGTCAGCTCTCTCTGCCTCACCTCATCCCTCACTCCCTTGTCTTCCTCACCTTAATCCTCTTTTCTCGAATCCTCTACCTTCTTTCACTTCATGCTCCTGTTACTGCTTGTTGCCTGTCCCCTTTTCCTCCATTTCATCTCCTTATTCTGTCCTTCTCTCCTTTCCTCTCTCTGTCTCTCCTTTCTTGTTGTTTTTTTCTGTCAACCTTCACCCTGTCCCACCCATTTCTCTCTCTTCTCATCCCTTTCACCACTCTTTTGGCCCATTTTTACACTCTTTACTTCTTCCACTTCCTCTTCTTTGCACTTATCTCTTAATATTTGCCTCTGTCTTCTGTTTATTCTCTTGTTTGCCTCTCCTTCTTCCACTTCTCCTCCTCTCTTCTCCCCTTAATGGCTCCACGCGCTTTCATCTTGTGTCGCCTTTTCTTTTATCCCTGTGTCCTTACTTTCTCCCTGTATATGCTTTACTTTACTCCGTCCCTCCTAGCTCCTTGCTTCTTTTGCCCCTTTCCTTTTGTGTCTCCTCGCTTCATTTTCCTCTTCCCTTGTTTCCCTCTCTCCCAGCAGTGAGTGAAAAGTCAAATGTCGTCTTGTCATGTATCAAAAAAACATTTTTCCCTGCAAATTGTTTAAGAAGAGCTCACGGTGGAGAGAGCATAAGAACGAAAGGTAAACTAGGGAAAGAGAGTTAGAAATAGAGGGAGGGTGAAGGAGGAAAAAGAGAGAAAATCATTTTGCTATGAAGTAGAAGGAGAGAGAGAGAGAGAGAGCGTCGCTCGGCTGCCTCAGAGATCGATTGCTTTGCAGAGCTCCTGACAGGTGTAATTGTAAGGGCGTCATCTGTTCTTGTTTGCACAAAATACATTTTTTTCCCCTCTCTCTTTTCTTTTTCAGTTTTTTTTCTCTGAAGCCGCGACTGTAGAGACGAGGCGCATGGCGTCGCCGTCACCATCGCCTAATCTTCCCACCATCATCCCATTCTTGTGCTTGCCATCGGACAAATCCCCTGTTATTTGAACAGATGGTCGGAAATCCATTCTGGTGATAAGTTGCCTCTAGTTAGCATTTAGATTACCTGCAAAAATGGAACAATTTACTACTCTGCCTCCCAGCATAACTTCCTCCTCCTCCTTGCCTCCTCCTCCTCCTTTACCCATTTCCTTCATCAGTGCCACACACAAACACAAACCTTTGCCCCCCCACCCCACCCCACCCCATTCAGCTCCCTGTCATCTTTTGTACTCACTTTGAAGTGTTTTGTTATAAATTACCGCAAACTTTGATGAGTGTGTTAGAGTTACATGACAGAGCAAAACCAGAGGGACTCGGGGAGGAAAGGAGCACAGAGGGGACAGTGAAGGGGAAATAAACAGAAGGGTCATAAAAGTGGGATTCACCCCCCCCCCCCCCCCCCCCCCCCCCAAAAAAAAAAAAAAAAAGAAACAACAGGAAACAATGGAAGAAGGATAAGTTAGGATAAAGGAACTGGAAGCATTGAGGGAACAAGGAAATAAGAGCAAAAACAGGAGGGATACAAATGTGGAGAGAGACAGTGAAAAAAGAAATGAAAGAGTTCAGGAAACAGCAAATAAAAATGCAGGAGTGGGAACAGAGATTTGTTAACAAGTTTATTAAACAGTGTTGAAAAGAAAGGACGGAAAGGTCCTGAAAGAAAAACGAATGACAGGACGATACAAAGAGCGAGTAAGAAGGAAAAAGAAGGAAAAGGCAGATTGAGATGAGAATGATGAGACAAAATGCAGGTATGAAGGGGTCAGAATAGAAAAAATAAAGGCAAGAAAGGGAATTAGGGGAAGAAAAAGGATGGAAAAGATAGAGGGATGTGAGGGGAAGTTAGGACAGAGGTACAGATTCACACTTACTATATCACTCACACGTTCCCTAATTTTCCCTTATGTCCTTCCTTCCTCCTGGTTGTCTTAACCAACCTGTAATTATTTTTCCATTTTCCTCTCTTCTCTGGCATCATTTTCTTTTCTTCTTTCCTGATTTTTTTTTTTTTTTGGCATGCCTTCTCCACTTTTTCTGTTTTCCTCTTTCGAGTCCCTCCTCTCTCTCTCTCTCTCGCGTGCACGCTCTCTCTTTCACCAAGTATAATTTATAGGATCTGTTTTGCATTGGCATATTTGTCAGGTAGTATGCAGGTTTGGGGCTAGCTGATGTCCATACACACAAGTGTACAGCTGAATGTGATAGATAGCTGTGTGTTCCTCTGCACATCGGCATGCCCTTTCTTCTGAGTGTGTGTGCGCGTGTGTGTTCACTCCCCACTTGCGCTTCTTCTTTTTTGGTATAAATTATGTGTCACTCGCCTCCCTGAGCTGTGATGAGCATCTGATTTGCATAATCCAGTTAGGGGAGTCAAATGGCGCTGTCTGCTAGCAGATTTGGCATGCTAGCTCTGATGCTAGCTTCATTAGCATGGCCCATTACAGCTTGGATTTTGCCCGGCATGCACACACACCTCACCACATCTTGTTGGCCTTGGTCTTGTTCTGCGTGTGTATTTTCACAGCTTCTGTAGTATGTTTTCAAGTATATTTTCTGCATAAGTGTACGTTTCATCGTGCGCGTGTGTGTGTAATGGATTTAAAACGCTGATACAACTACCTCCTGCATGGGCCGCATCTGCCTTTTCTGCACGGTCCCGGTGGGGAGTGTGTGTGCATTCTCATCATGGTTCAGCTTTTACACACTTATTTAAATTCAGAGGGAAATTAGATCAGAACAAACTGGCTGAATGTTGCTGTTGATGGATTTGTTGTTTTCTTTATTATATGTGCTTTACGAACGCTGTGCACAAATACCAGGAATTACTAAGACTATGAAGGAGGCCAGCAAGGATGGATGAAGGTCCTGAGTCAAGCATTTCTGTCGAGAATCAACCATCCTAACATCCATCTGGGCCTTATTTTCAACTGCTGCTGGCATGTGATTGTAATCTGGATAATCATATCAACAAAGTTTTGATTGCTGTAAAATACCTTTCTGTAACTATTAGTGACATCACATCATTATTGGCATCACTGTGGGCCACCTTATGGAATCTGCCATTTTGAAGGCATTAAGTGAGCAGCAGTAGAAAATCTCTGCCAGCTTCCTCACAGGAGGCCCTTTCAGCCTTTCACCCCACTCTGAATTGTTGTGAAGGGGGAAACTATCTCTAGAGGCTAAAATCATTTTTGTACCAGGCTGTAAATATGATTTTTAATGCTGTAAAGCTGGACATTTTAACATGGTAGACTATAGGGATGAACTGTCTTTTTGGAGTCAGCCTCAAGTGGCACCTAAAGGAACAATGCTTCACTTTTTAATTCCCCATGTATTTATTACATAGTTATACAATTGCACAGGTATGTAATAAACACATGGATGTACTCACTGAACTTCACTCCAGCTTGTACTTATTCTTAATGACAAATCAGATCCACTAACATCTTGTAGCTGCAGTGTTTTGGCCGGCAGCTCTGTTCCTCGGATTGTCTGTGAAATTAAAAAGTGTTAGAGAACGGTGAGTGTGTGCTGTTTTCTTTCTTTTATTCTACCGCTCTGTTTGTGGAAGTTGTGAAACCTGCACCGAGAGAAGATGGAGACAGAGAACGGGAGAGAAACAGATGAAGTGAGGGATGGGAGAGACCGGGAGAGTATGCAGCCAGACGGGAGGGAGACTTCCTGGGAGAATGAAAGGGAAAAGGGGTGAAATGTTGTCTATAACTGCAGCTGTGTGTTAGATAATGGGACGATGAGGTAGCGCGCACACACACACACACACACACACACACACTCTTTGCCAAGCCTGGAAGAAAAATACTTATGTCTGGCAGAACATGAGTTGAGTTCACCGACTCCTGTTTGAGTGTGTGTTCATGTGAAAGTGCCTTTGCATGTATCAGCCAATTACGTGTGTCTGTGTGTGATCTCTGTGTTATCATTTTACTGTGACTATAAGGCCAAAGTTTTGACTCAGGCTGTGATAATTCTTGCATTATATTTCAAGCTTTTGAACTGTATGGTAAAAAGAAATATTGCACAAGCACAATAATGCTTGGCTGGCTTTTAATTAAAATCTGCGAGGCTAAAAAAAAAAGCAGATTTTCTCTGTGGAGATCGATACAGTTTCCCATTATTAATACATTAATCTGCCATTTCGGAGATGTGTGGTGATAATTCCCAGATTTCCTCCCCTCGGCCTACCACCACCATCAGGCATAGCATAGTTGCCATGGGAACATGCTGTGGTGAGCAGCTTGAAACCTGGTTGGCCGGGTTACTGCAGAGGTACAGGCACCATATAGGAGGGTCAGAGATCCATCATGGGCTTCTTATGAAGCACACGGGGGAAAAAGCTTTTGGAAATGGAAGACTCAGCGTGACCTCTAACATCACCTGATCACTGTCTCTCTCTCTCTCTCACACACACGCACACACACTCTCCTCAGCCACACGCCGACTTTATCATGCTTCCTGTTTCTCACAGCTGCCCCACAATCCTTCAGTCTCCCAACAACAGGAAATTAAAGGAGCGTGGCGCGGCACCCCGAGCGCCTCGACTTTTTGATTTGTGCGAGTCGCTATCGCTAATGAAAATCAGCGCAGCGCTCTGGACAACGGGGGCCACTGATAGAGGAGCGACTTGTTCACCACACAACAGCCGGCGTCTCCCAACAAGTGAGCGCTGTAAATCGCCTGCTGGAGGGGGGGGGATGACAGAGGAGGAGAAGGGTGGTTAAAGAGACTGGGAGATGCCGTGAGCATACGATTCCCCTCTGATGGATCCAGGTTAGACAGAAAAATACTCAGGTGTTAAAATGATCTAAAAAAATCTGATAAAGACTTTAAATTTGTGACAGAAGGTTTAGCAGTTAGAGTGAAAGGGAAGGTTTACAAGACAGTAGTGAGACCCGGTATGATGGATGGTTTGGTTTTTATTGGGAGTGACCAGGATGGACAAGATTAGAAATGAATAGTTTAGACGTGAGTGCATCAGAGGGCCACCTCGGGTGGAGTGTTTTGGAGACAAAGTTAGAGAGGCGAGGTTGAGATGGTTTGGACATGTGCAGGGGAGGGATAGTGGATCTATTGGACAAAGGACTTGCAGAGGGTTGTTGTGACAGAGGAGGATGAGATGGAAGAAATGATCCTATGTGGCCCCTAAAGAAGAAGAAGAAATAAATAAAAAGAAATTGCTCTGTAGCTTTGGGGAGGTAGGGGGACACAATGACATGTTTCTCACTCTCCTCATTTCTGAAATACAGTATAAAAAAACATTATATAAAATATTACATAAATCTGTGTGGAGTTCATGTCTTCCTTTATTTGCTTTCTTAAGCTCATTTATGATGTATTATGAATTATTTTCTCTTGTCCCTTCTTTTGCCCGTCCTTCAGTCCTCCTCTACATCAGGTCTCCTGTTCTCTTCGTTTTCTCTCTGTAATTTCACAGCTTTTGCCTGTGATTTTTTTCAAAACTTGTCCTAATATTTTCCTCACATTCTTTTTTTCTCCTACATATAGAGGCCACAGCCTTTTATTATATACATTAAACAAACCAATAATCTAACTTTTATTGCTATAAGGTTGGGTGGTTTAAGTCTCTGGGGACTGACCCGCTGTTAGAGGCAGGCTCAAGTGGCTGCTGCACTTGTTTGGTCCTCACACATTGGCTTACTTTGGCTTAGTTCTCCCCGACCATTGTTCTATTTAATTTTTTCCTCTTTGCACATTTAGTTGTTGGTTTTTTTTTTTTAAATGCTTCATTTTTCCCCATATTTTTATTCTAGTTGTTCTTCCTCCTATCGCTTCACTCTTTTCACTCTAACTCCTTCAGTTGTTTACCTGTCTGCTCTTTTTTCTTTTCTTTCTTCTTCCATTTTTGTCCTTTTGTCTTAAGTTCCCGTTCATCATTTAACCCTGAAATCTCATTTTAAGTCTCCAGTTTTTCCCCCTCCAAACTACTTCTGTTTATTTGCCCTGTTTTCCAGGAGATTCTGCCGTTAAGCCGTTTTTCTTCCCTTCATTTCTTGTAAATACATTTTTCCTACGATTTTATTTTTGTTGTCCTTCTGTCACTTCCTTTCTTCTTTTGCTCTTCACCTCTAATTTCTTCTCTTTCACCTCTGTCCATCTCTCTCACACTGTCACCCCCCCCCCCCCCATCCTTTCTCTCTCTCATGATTTCTACCAGTATTTAGTGTTCAGCATTCAGACAAGGTCACAGAGCAATTTGTGTGTGTGTGTGTGTGTGTGTGTGTGTGTGTGTGTGTGTGGCTGCCTCTCTGCCTCGTCCCATCCAGGCACTCAGCCAAGAGAGAACGTCTTGATCCTGCACTTAGGACATTGTGTCTGTGTGTGTGTGTGTGTGTGTGTGTGTGTGTGTGTGTGTGTGTGTGTGTGTGTGTGTGCGCGTGTTAGAGAAAGATTGATTTGTTTGGTTGTACAGGGAACAGTATAATATGTGTAATGCTCTAATGGCTGACAGAGAGAGAGGTGTAGTGACTTTCACTGTTGCAGATCTTTGTACCTGTCCTGCTGAGAGGCTGTATTTTCGTTTGCAAAGTATGAACTGGTTCATCCACTCACAGTCAGTGAACTCTACCTAAGCAGTTTTGGACACCTATAAATCAGATCGAGTCCCACAGTATTAATTTCTACATCTGTAAAATGCAAATATTGAATTGTTAGAAGAAATTTGAACAAATTGGTTAAAAATGAGATATGCAGCTTAAATCAAAAATAGTGTCATTTCTAATATAAGAAGCGATTAAAAAAAAAATCAACAAAAACTTTGTTCTCACTTCATATTTAAAAGTTCCTTTTTAAAGTTGACAGGCTCAGTAAAATAACAGTATTATTAATGAAATCCACAGGTATTGATTAAACTGAAACACATTTATTTAATAATTTCACTTTATTATATTTTAATTTATATTTTTAATGTTTTATTTATATTATTTTCTTTCAGTTGGTATCGTCTATTGCCATCAAGAGGAAGCAGTGTCACAGTGTACTCTTGGAGCAGATGAACTAATGTAACGATGGCCACTGTCAGATTTAATTAGTCTTTTTTTGTTTATGAGTGGAACACCAGCTAAAAAGCTCCTGGATAGCATTGATATGGTCAGTTTCTTCTCTTGAACTCACCCCAGATCAACTTTTATTACTTGTTGTTATCATGCACACTGAGCAATAACTTCAGTAGCATTTATGCAGTTGCAGACATCATTGATGAGTGGATGATCACTCTTTTTTTTCTTCTTCTTCTTTCGGCTGCTACCTTCAGGGGTCGCCACAGTGGCTCAGCTACCTCCATCTCACCCTATCCCTACCATCTATTTCTGTCACACCAGCCCTCCGCATACCCTCCTTCACAACATCCACAAACCTCCTGTGTCTTCTTTCTCTTTTCCGTCTTCCTGGCTGTTCCATCTTCAACATTCTTTGTCTAATATATCCACTATTGTTCCCCTGCACATGTTCAAGCCATTTTAGCCTTGCCTCGCTAGCGTTGTCTCCAAACCCCTCAACCTGAGCTGTCCCTCTAAAATACTAATTTCTAATCTTGCACATCCTGGTCATTCCCATTGAAAATCTTAGCGTCTTCATCTCATCTCCAGTCACTCCACACTGCCTGCACGCTCTTCTTCACCTCTCTTGTGCACTGTTCATTGCTTTGAATGGTTGACCCATCATATGCTTTCTCTGGATCCACAAAGGCACAGTGCAGCTCCTTCTGACCTTCTCTATGCTTCTCCATCAGCACTCTCAAAGCAAACATTGCATCTGTAGGGCTCTTTCTTGACGTGAAGCCATACTGCTCCTCACTGATCATCACATCTCTTCTCAGCCACGCTTCAGCAGTTCTTTTCCCGTAGCTTCATGGTATGGCTCATCAACTGTATCCCTTTGTAGTTACTACAGTTCTGCTCATGGCCCTTGTTCCTGAAAATCAGTACCAGCAAAATTCTCTATTCCTCAGGCATCCTCTCACTCTCCAGGATTGTTAATACCTGGTCAAAATGTTCACTGCCATCTCTCCTAGACATCTCCATGCCTCCACAGGCATGTCATCTGGACCAACCTCCTTTCCGTTTTTCATTCTCTTCATAGCTGCCCACACTTTGTCCTTACTAAGCCTCTGCACTTCCTCATTCACTAACTGTCTTCCATCTGTCATCCCCTTGCTCTCATTTTCTATGTTCATCAGTACCTCTGAGTATTCCTTCCAGCTCCTCAACACATTTTCTTCATTTGTTAGCACATTTCCATCTTTATCCTGACTTACCTTAACCTGCTGCACGTCCTTTCCAGCATGATCTGTCTGCCTAGCTAATTGGTCCTTTTTGGAGTCCAGTCTCACATACAACTCATTGTAAGCCTTTTCCTATGCCTTTGCCACCTTTCTCTTAGCCTTCCAGTGCTCCTGTCTGCTTTATTCATCTTCCTGACTATCCCACTTTTTCTCTGCTAACCTCTTCCTTCGATTACTTTCCTGTACTTCCACATTCCACCACCGAATCTCCTTGTCCTCTTCCTTTGTCCAGAGGATCCACCAAACACCGTCTTGGCAGTTTCTCTCCGGACTGCAGCTGTACTTTCCCAGTCATGTCGTAACACTTCCTCCCAGAACCTGCCTCAACTCCTTCCTGAATTCTGTGCAACATTCTTCCTTCTTCAGCTTCAACCTTACCTCTGCCTTCTCTCACTTCCTGTTCTTGATGTCCAAAGTCATCTTGTAGGCTACCATCTGATGCTGCTTAGCTATATTCTCCCCTGACACCACCTTACAGTCTCCCATTTCTTACAGATTGCACATTCTGCATAAGAAGGTGCAATCTTATATGTCAGACTCATAATCCCATCTGACAATCTCTTCACCTCCACACTATACACATACTCTTCCTTCAAGACTACCCATACTGAATTTCTCTTCCTCTCTATTCCATGGAGCTTGAATCCACCTCCAACCCACCTGGCCATGCTTCCTTTCCACCTGGTCTCCTGCACACAAAATAACAGCACAGTTTCAACCAGCACCCTGTTGGCCAACAGCATCGGAGGCAGTCGTTGTTCTTTATGTTTAACTATGGTGTGAGGTAGATGAAGAGCATTTTTTTTTTTTGCATTTGATGTGGTTCTGTTGGCTTCATCGGAGCGTGAACCTCAGCATGCAGGAGCAGTTTATTGTGAAATGGCCAGAATGAGTCAGCACCTCCAAGTCCGAGGCCATCATTGTCCACCAAAAAAAATGGCGGAGTTCTTCCACTGGCAAATATCCTGGGAACTGATTCACAAGTGATGGAAAGGTGGAGTGTGAGGTGGACCTACAGAGGTCATGAGGGCATTGTACCATATTGTCTTGGTGAAGAGTCACTCCCAGATTTGAACTGTATGTGAACTGCAGAGGGTCAAGAAATATTTTCACTTGTGGTCTTAAGTGGGCCATGATTAGCCTCTGCGGTACTTTAACCACATGTTACATGATACTTTGGAATCAGAGCGAGGGAGGGCGAAGAGCTCAGACAAATAGAAAGGAGAAGAGCCGTGGCTCCTCAGCATCAAAAGGAATCATTTCAAGGGATTCAGGCATGTGGTTAGAATCCTCTTTGGCCCTTCCCTTTGGAGGTTTTCCAGACACACCCAAACTGGAGTAGACCCAGAACCCACTGGAGAGTTTGCATATCTCATCTGGCCTAGGATTTTATAGGCCAGATGAGAATTGGAAAGAAGGATGGCTGGAATACCCTGCTTAGTCTGCTGCCAAAATAACACAACTTCGGACAGGTAACCTGTCTCCTCCTGTTTCCAGTCTCTGTGCAAAGCTGGGCCAATCACATCTTTACATCACATTCTCATCTTACTCTCAGACAGAGCGCAGGTAACAAAATTACCCCAAATATTGAACTAGTCCTTTGTGAGAGTTTGTAACTCACCTAAATCATTATATAAACTATGTTTGGAAAAAAAAATCCCCAGTTCTCAGCTAACTATCTTTTTCTGGTTTCTTCTCCTTTAAGTCTCACTGTGGTGTTTCTCTTCTGCACACTCTCTCCCTTTCTTTAATTTGACCAGCATATTTTGCTTTTATGCATTTTTTTAAATAAAGTCAGCGTTAATATTCAAAACTGCAGCTTATCAATGTTTCTCTCTTTGCAAAGCAGCCCATAAATATTAATGTTGATCGGCCACGCTTCCTCGACGCACCGCCGCATTGGCCTCTTCCTGCATAGCTGTGTGTGTGTGTGTGTGTGTGTGTGTGTGTGTGTGTGTGTGTGAGTCTGGTTGTGATTTCTCTGAGAGTTTGTGTGGGTTGGTATGCATTCATATTTATTGTCTATGTGTGTGATTGCATATGCAGGCGATCTACAGTTTGTCTGGGAATTTGTATCTTTCTGTATGGGTGTCAGTTTTGTTCTTTTGTCAGTGTGTGTGTGTGTAGTTAAAACTGAACTGTGTGTGTGTGTGTGTGTGTGTGTGTGTGAGAGAGAGAGCGAGAGAGAGAGACCCTGAAGAAATTCTTTGCAGGAATAATTGCCCTGCTTGTGGTAAATGTTTTAGCTTCTGTTTGATGCTTAGCTAGCAGTGGACACACACAGACACACCCAAAAAATAAAAATTACGGATGCACTGACATGCAAACACGTGAATGTGAAAATGCATCTTTTTCTTTTGATTTTGGTGTTTAATTAAGACTTCCACAACATAGAATTGAACTTTTTTAAAACCATACTGAGTGAAAATAGCAAACGCTCACAGATATGATCTACATGTAGAGTTAAGGATTGAAATCAAATTTTAAAAAAGCGAAACCCTTTATTGCTGTGAGTAGATCTTAACAAATACACAAGTTTGCCAAACGTCCTTAAAACTGGCATCCGAGGAAGACAAAGCCAGTGCACACTGTTACCATTAAACTTGCTAACGATAACAGAGTGACCATAATGGCCACCAACAGCACATGTTTTAGGCACCTTCTTCTTTTTGTCTGGTTTGATGCAGGAACAAATGTACAGTGGGGTACAGCACAGAATTTGACTGAAAGCAACACCTCAAGTGAGCTGAGACTGATTAAACTACATTATTTGCTCTTGAATCCTTTAGCTGCTAACTACATCAGGGCTCTCCATGTATAAACCGTTTCCTGTTGTACTTGTTTTTTTTTTTGTCTGTAATTACTTTCTACTGAAGAAATCGTTTGTATTTCTACTGTCCACAGAATGGCCCCGCGGCCCTGACTTCACTGGACAAAGGCTCTTCATTCTCACAAATCCCAGTTTAACCTCTGTGTGTGCCATGATGTGGTAGCTTTCTTTGTAGTTACATAAGTTCCACAGCTGGGATTACTCTCATCCCCTCGCATCAACAGGTCCCAATCTTTCTTCTTCAGTCAGCAGCCGAGCAGTGAGTGTCGGTGGGCTAACACAACACTGATTTAGTTCCTCAGTTTTCTCAGCAGCTGATATGACCACAGTTAAAGTCAGTGTGTGCATGAATATGCAGCACGAGGACAAGCGGCAGCAAATATTCCTAAATGAAGCTCTCTCATGCATACAAGATAAGACCATATTCATATAAGAGAATGAGTTCAATTTTATATGCAGATTATATTTATATGTCTGAGAACATGTTCATGATTATTGTTACTTTGTTATTTCTATCTCTGGTGAACTCCTTTAACCATAATAAAGATTCACTTCCTTACATGTGTTGTACCAGATAAGGGACACTCATGTTCCTCTGAACATGGCTGTAATTTCATATTTCAGAGTAAAATTTACAATAAAACTAAAGGTAGTAATATGAAAATGGAGGGGAAAAAATTACAAAGTGAAAGTGAAAATGAGACTTAAAAAAGAAGTGAAAATACAGGCAGAGAGAAGGAGGGAGACGGCGTGTAGCAGGTAGACAGTGATATAGTGAGCTGTTGAATTCTCCTGAAAGCTGATGGAAATGCACATGCATACACCCATACCTTGACATCTCATGGCCTGCAGCTGTCTCTCTGCTCACATTTATACACAGAAAAACCCTGAAACCCTGACACTGACAGTTCAGGACGCACACACACACACACACACACACACACACACACACACACACACACACACACACACACACACACACACACAGAGCTTCACTGAAACCCATACATATGAATTAGCTGACTGTTTATGCTGTATATCCATATTGTGGCTGTGCTAACTTGCTGTGTGTGTGTGTGTGTGTGTGTGTGTGTGTGTGTGTGTGTGTGTGTGTGTGTGTGTGTGTGTGTGTGTGTGTGTGTGTGAAAATGCACCCTGAGTTTCTACTTCTGTGCATGTGGCAAAGTGAATTTGTGGGTCAGCTGTCAGTGTGCAGGAGTAAGAACAGCACACTGTTGATCAGCCACTATTTTTACCGGACAACTGAAAGTGAAAGAAAGATATTCATTTACTAGGTAGAAAATATGGTTTGATAAACAAAAAAGTTGACAGCAAAAATGTAACTTGTGTTTAAACTGTCTAAACATTATTATGTTTAAAACAGTTTATTAAAGGTGCTAAAATGTGTAAGTGAAAATGTTGCGAATGAATGAGCTGTTTATCTGAACTTTTATCTCTACCACGTTTTAGTACCTGAGCTCTTCTGTTACCTAAGCCAAAGCCCTTTGGTTTGGAAACACAGCTGCTAAACTAGGCTCGAGCTAATATAGAAGTGACTCAGCTGTCCTTGTGTTTACTTGGTCAGTTGCATTTAACAGTTCTCTCTGTCCATCTGAGAGGAGCTGTTTTGAAAAAAAGCTCAGACACTGATATTGACACATCTAAATCTGTAGCTTCAAATATCTAAAACGTATCAAATCTACATATTTTTTTAGCTCTACTTCCATGTAGTCTATATCTAAGTATTAAAAGTGTTCTGAGGATAATTATTAATAAACCATCTCAAAGTGAAGGATTTTTAGTGCAAGAATCCAAACTGCACACATTTTAATGTGGAAACGGAAATGTCATGGTGAAAGATTTTTAAAAAAATATATAATATTATACTGTTTTTAGCAGCAATTTTACATCCAAAAAGTCAAAGGTCAACTTTATATAGACAAGGAAATAAACTTAAACTTGTGTGGATGATTGAATGATGCATTCCCAAGGTGGTTATTTCATCACATTTAAGCGCCTTAAATAAAGCAGTTGTTACACCTGCTAAAAAAAAATCAAAGTAAAAGTGAAACTACTCAAAAAGCATGGGGCAATTAGACAAAACACATGCTGTACTTTGTGACGTGTCATAATTGGCTTTGGAGACTAAATATGGTTTTGCTCCACAGCTCTATTTTTAGTAACAGTTGTATCCTTTTTTCCCCGCCTGTTGATGCATTTCTGACTCGTGCTTTGCTGTAAATGACCTTGACAGTCATTGGTTTTAAGACTCCATGCCGTTTTTCTTCACAACTGTATTAGTCCTTTATATGTAATGAAATTCACACATATACTAAAGGCATGATTAGCATATATATTGTATTGACACAGTGGCAATATGTTCTCTCTCTCCTTCTTTATCTGTCTTTTTCTCGCTCCATACCTTTCTCTTTCATTTTTCTCTTAGGCCTATATTTCCCTCGCTGCCCCCCCCCCCCCCCCCCCCCCCCCCCCCCCGCATTGGACTTTGAAGTTCAGCTGTGCTGTTTACTGTAATTTTTATCTGCAGAACATGCAGTTGCCACATTGCTACAATTTTTTACAGTCAACAAAAAGAAGCATTGCTGTAGACAGCTGCCCCCCCCCCCAAAAAAAAAACAACAAAAAAAAAAACAATTCCCAGCCTGCTTTGTATGTTATTTACTCATGTACACACTCAACTTCAGCTACTGGATCATAATCATAAACCAACATGACAGATGACAGCGGTCAGAAGTCAGGCACGTCAGGATGGAGACAAAAAGGAAGTTAGCACTTTTCTTATTTGCTCGGCTCATTTCTTTCTATTTTCCTGTCTTTACTCTTCAAGTTCTTTTGTTGTGTAGCCTTAACATTCCTACTGGCTATACCCCTACTTTCCCTCTTGGTTTCCTGTGTTAGTATAGTACCAGTACCATCAAATGTGTAGGTGGAAGCCATGGAAGCCCATGTCATGAAGCTCCTGCTGAACAGTTTTTGTGCTGATGTTGATGCCAGAGGATGTTTGAAACGCTGCAGTCAGCCGAGTGTTGGAGACTTTCACGCACTTTCAGCACTCGACGAATCTGCTCTATAACTTTAAGTGGTCTGCCACTTTGTGGCTGAGTTGTTGTGTTTCCTAAATTGCATTAATAACAGTTAATTTTTTTTAATTATTATTATTCCTTTCAGGGACCATGTACAAAATACATTAATCACATAAAAGGAAAAGATGCATCGTACCAGATTGAAGATATCAGCTAATTTCCATCTGTAGTCCTTGGGCAGGTAGAAAACAATAAAACACAGATACACATACTCACATCCCCACACACAAACAAACTTAATAACAAAAGACAAATGAAACAAGTATCAGAATATTAATCGCCTATAAACAAAGTTTCATGGAACACAAAACAATTGTTTATCGTGGAATATCTAGGAGGGAAGAAATTTCATGAAATTTCCTGTTACAGTATGACGCTCAAACTAAGGAGCTCTTTGGAACAACCCGTTCTTTCACAAATGTTTGTGAAGGCAGACTGCGTGGCCGGGAGCTTGATTTTATACACCTGTGGCCACGGCACTGAAAAAAACCCAAAGAAGTGAGGTCCAATGCTTTTGTCCCTATAGTGTATCCTACGCTACTGACAAAAAGTCATTCAAACCTTTACAGGTGAACTTAATTTGACCTTCTCTAAGCTTTTGAATGCACATTCCAACTGTTAAATGTTTCAGAACTTTTTGCACAAGTTGCTGTTCTCTAACGAGGAGCTTAACGGCAAAATTCACAACAGGTGTTTGATCCTCGAATCGACCAATAAATGTCCTGGTTCGTGATGAGGAAGACTGTTTAAACACCAGCTCTAACTGAACCAAGTTTGAATGCATTTTAGGCTCGTCCTGAAATTTCACCCAAAAGCCAAATATCCCTAACTTTTTGTGAGTAGTGTATATCAGCATCATGGTTGTCAAACACAAAACCTATGACAGTGGTTACATGGAGTAGTTAAGAGAGTTTTTACCCTCCAAGATTTATTTTTTCATCTCTTGGAGTAAATTTATAAATTGCACAGCTGTGTAAGTCTAATCCACATTACCTTTTGTCGTACCATATAAGGATGTCTTCATATTAAACCCCTAATATAGATAAGCAACATTTAGATTTTAAGTGGGTGATATTCAGTGTTTGGTTTCAACAGAATAAAAAAATGTATTAAAAGTTCTATTTTTCTTCTTTCGGCTGCTCCCTTTAAGGGTGGCCACAGCGAGTCATCAGCCTCCATCTCACCCTATGCCTGCCATCCTCCTCTGCACAGGTCCAAACCATCTCAGCCTCAGCTGTCCCTCTGATGCACTCATTTCTAATCTTGTCCCCATGAAAATCTTAACCTCTTCAACTCCACCACCTCCAGCTCGGCCCCCCGTCTTTTTTGTCAGTGCCATCGTCTCCGAACCATACATCATAGCAGGTCTCACTACCATCTAGTAAATCTTCCCTTTCACTCTTGCTGCTTTACAGATCACCCCTGCACCCTCTTCTTCACCTCTCTTTTACACTTTCCTTTGCTTTGGATGGTTGACCCCAGCTATTTAAACTTGTCCACCTTCCCTCTCTACTAATTCCAGCTGCGCTGTTACACCTGTCCCCTCTCATTCACACACATGTATTCTGTCTTGCTTCTACTGACTCTTCTCTCCAGTGTATACCTTCACCTCACCGGGCTCTCTTCCACCTGCTCCTGCTCTCACTGCAGATCACAATGTCGTCTGCAAACATCATAGTCCATAAAGACTCCTGCCTGACCTCTGTCAACCTGTCCATCACCACTGCAAACAAGAAAATGCTCAGAGCCGACCCCTGATGTAATCCCATCATCTGTCACTGCTACTGTACACCTCACCACTGTCCTGCATCAGCCTCACATATTTCTTTGCCACTTCTGGCTTCTTCATACAGTACCACAGTTCCTTTCTTGGCAACCCTTCATATGCTTTCTCTAGATCCACAAAGACACAGTGAAGCGCCTTCTGACCTTCTCTGTACTTCTCCATCAACACTCAAAGCAGACATCACATCTATAGTGTTTTTTTCTTGGCATGAAGCCATACTGCTACTCACTGAGCACCACCTCTTTTCTCGGCTGAGCTTCAACAGCTTTTTCCCTTAGTTTCATGGTATGGCTTCTCAGCTTCATGCCTCAGTAGTTAATACACTTCTGCACATCACCCTGGAAAATCATCCAGGATTGTCTTAAAAAGTGTGGTTAAAAAGTCCACTGCCACCTCGCCTAGACCATCCCTGCCATACCTCCACGGGTATCTCATCTGAACCAATTACAGCGCCTTTCCACTCTTCATCCTCTTCATAACTGCCCTTACTTTCTGCTTAGTAATCCTCTTCCTGATGCACTAACTTCCTCCATCTCTCCTCCTCTTTTTTTACACTTTATTCAGTCATGAGCTCCTCAGAATACTCCTTTCATCTTCCAACACACTCTCTTCCCTTCTTGGTACATTTGCATCTCTATCCTTGTTTACTTTAACCTGCTGCACACCCTTTCCAACTCAATGTCTCTGCAAAGTCAGTCAGTACAAGTCCTTCTCTCTTTCCCTAGTATTCATCCTCACATACAAACACCATCTTGGCAGTTTCTCTCAGGACTGCAGCTGTACTTTCCCAAACATCTCGTAACACTTCCACCCAGAACCAACTCTTGTCAACTCTTCCCAAAACTCTGTACACCATCCTTCCTTCTTCAGCCTCCACCAATTAGTCCTTACCTCTGTCTTCTCTCACTTCCTGTTCTTGATGTCCAAAGTCATCTTGTAGACTACCACCTGATGCTGTCTAAATACATTCTCCCCAACACCACCTTACAGTCCCCTTGCAGTCCTCCTAGTCTTTCAGATTGCACCTTCTGCATAAGATGCAGGCCACCTGTGTGCCCCTTACTCTATTGTTATATTGTCACTCTGTGTTCCTCTTACATGTCCATTGAGGTCTGCTCCGGTCACCACTCCCTCTCCACCCTGGGGACACTCTTTACTACTTCATCCAACTTACTCCAGAATTCTTCTTTCTCTTCTAAATGATATCCAACCTGTGAGGCATACACACTGACATCACCCATTCAATTTCCAGTTTTTTGGGGGGTTTTTTTTGCATTTTTGGCCACAGCAGCTTTTTTGTTAGCGGTGGATAGAGACAGGAAATGGGGGGAAGATACAGGGGAAGACACGCGGGCAAATTTTGTGACAGGCTGAGACTCGAACCCGCACCGCAACGCGCGGCATACGTATGTGGTCGCCGGCTTCACCACTAAGCCACCCGGGTGCCCTTCAATTTCCAGTTTAAAGCTCATCATCCTTTCTGATATTGTCTTCACCTCCACAACACTATTCACATATTCTTCCATCAAGATTACCCCTCCACCATTTTGTTTTCTATCTGCACCATGGCAGAACAGTTTGAATTCACCTCCAATGCTCCTGGCTTTGCTTCCCTTCCAGCTGGTCTCCCACACACACAATATGTCTGCCTTCCTTCTCTCCATCATACCAGCCTGATCTCACCCTTTACCAGTCATAGTCCCTACATTTATAGTCCCTACTCTCACTTCCACACTCCTGTCTGTCCTTCTCTCTCACTAAACATGCCTTCCCCCCTCTCCTCTTCCTTTGTAGTTAACCTGGGCCCCAACAGATCCAGTATTGAAGTCTCATTCTTTATATCTGCATGTTTGATTGGGCAAAGATTTTACTTTGGATGCACTTCCTGACGCAACCCTCCCCATTTATCTGGGCTTTGGACCGGCACTCGGAGTACACTGGCTTGTGACTTTTACCAAAGTCCTTTAAGAAGCATGGTTTGCCACTCAACAGCTATCTTGGTATTGTCTGTTATGGGTACTTAGGTTTAAAAAAGCTTGATGAAGGTTGTACTTCTACTCTTGAAGTTTAATTTGCATGTCAGTCCAGAGGGTTGGACGTGTCTGTAGCTCTTTCCACCAGAGAACAGAAGAAATTATGTGACAGTTTAGCCAAGACGAACCAAAAGAGCACTTACTCTGTGTTTATCACATATTCAAATTTTATCTGTGGTGGGGCAGTAATGTATGTGCACACACATGTATTTGAGGTGCTGACATTTTCTTAATCATTACAGTAATTACAGTTTAAATTGTTTTCTCTACAAATATTATATTTGTCAACCAGGCACATGTTCCCCCCCCCCCAGAAAGAAAAACTAAAATAAAAACTGAACAATCAAGTCAGCAGTACATGAAACAGCTCTACTGCTGCCGCTGTCCAAGATTGTGGAATTTGAGTATGTCCAAAATCCTCTCTGGGAAACATATCGAGGACTACTACAACATCATTCTGGCCGGAGAGCCAGGCAGTAGGGAAAACAAAAAATGGTAAGAGCTGGTTCTAGCTGGTTACCAGCAACTAAGCTTTTGAAACAGAGAGAGAGGCCACTGTCCACTAATTTTGGTCATGGATTGCATCCTTCTCGCAGACAGTAAAAAATTACAAAAAGAGAAAAATTAGATGTGTGGGAAACACCGTACCTCCCGACAAGTGCTGAACCTCATCTGTGTGCAGCAACACAAATGGCTCATATGTTTCCCTCTTTGGCTGTTATAAAGCAGATGATATGGCATCACTAGATTTCTATTCAGGGAGTTTTAGGTGCTAAGTCTGCCTGTTCTGTTTATGCATAGTTGCATTAGCATTAGAATCAGAAATCCTGGCCAAAGTAAAAAGTGCCAAAGGTAATTAGTGAAGAGGATGGGGGATGGGGAAGAAATGATTGGAGCAAAGATGTGCAAAAGGAGGAGGAAGAAGCAAGAGGATATAAGCACCTCACACTGTACATAGCCATGACAACATCAATACCACTCTCTCACTCCTCTGGTGCATTTTTTAAATATGCTGAGAAAGAAGGGCCAAATCTGTGATACCAGCTATGATATGGATTTAGGCTGGTTTGTATTTGAAATAGAATTGAAAAGGTCATATTTTATAAGTTTTGTGTTGTCTTTTGGGATTTGGGAAGGCAGAACTGGAGGAAGTCTCTCTCTTGCTCTTTCTTTTTCTTTCTTTCATTCATGGTGTCCATTAGCACTCCTCTGTCTCTTGCCAGCCATTCACTTTTCCCATGGAGACAACACACACACACACACACACACACACACACACACACACACACACACACACACACACACACACACACACACACACACACACACACACACACACACACACACACACACGGACTGTGTTAAGTCTCCTTGGTTACTGAATGCCTTTTTCATTGACTGTCCGTTACCATGGAAGTGAAAGGACGAGAGGGGATGAGAGGATGATTAGAGGAGAAAAGAAGAGGTGGGAGAGGAGAGAAGGAGTTATAGGAGATGTTGAAAAGAAGGAAAAACAACACAAAATGTAACAAGGAAAGCAAGGAGGGAGGAGTGTGGAGAAGAGAAGAAGAAATGGTGGGGTAATTAGTGAAGAAGATGAGGGATGAGGAAGAAATGATAGGAGCAAAGATGTGCAAAAGAAAGAAGGGAGGAGGAAGAAGCAAGAGGACATAAGCAAATGAGAGGAGAGAGAAGGGGAAGAGGGTACCAGGGAAAGAGGGGAAGAACTGATGAGAGGGTGATTAGTAAAGAGAGGGGCATGAAGGGCTAAGAGCAATGAATCAATTAGAGAAGAAAATGTGAGAAGGAGAAGTAAATAACAAAAGATGAAAGGAAAAGGGAAAGAAGGGATGGAAAGAAGACAGAGAGGAACTCAGAAGATGGGACGAAACAATGTAACCAAAAAGGAAAATTACTTTTTTGTTCCCTGTCTTTTATTTTTATTCAGTCTCTTCTCGTATATTTCCTTCTTGTCTTGTTTGACCATTTTAAAATGATATCATTTACATATAAAAACATAGCCACACTCTAATTCTATGGCAGGGGAGTTGATTGGATGATCAGATAATATGATTTGGTCCAACACACATACACCATGAGGACAGAGTTTCAATTGAAATGCACAAATCCAGTTATGCATAAATACATGCATAATCTATGGAGTAAAGCCTTCACACAGGCATGTTGACCTATGCAATATACTGTGTGTGCCTGTGTGTGTCCATGTTTGTGTGTTTTCGCGTGTAATGCTCATGTTTCAGGGACCTGTTTACACAGGCTTATTCCACGGACTCTCCTTCCTTTTGGGAACACAAAGCAAGTCCTCATAATCCGTTTAATTCAATTTTATCATGAGATCAGATGTAGGTTAGTGTTTGAGAAACAATGCAAGTCAACACCCATGATTGTGTGTTTGTGTCACTGTCTAATTGCTGAGCAGGCTCTTGGCTCTGGTGTGATCTGTGACATTGGAATTGCTTCTGTTTTCACCAGGAAGTAGTTTGTTATTGGCAGGACACACAGATTACCCCCCCCCCCCCCCCCCCCCCCCCCACACACACACACTGCATAATAATTATAGTGCTGATGCCTCCTTGAGCTGATGTGAGATCAGATTTTCAGATTTTCTTCATTTTCTCTCAGCGATCTTTCCCCTCACTAAAAAAAAAAAAAAAGATTGTTTACTAGTGATAGTATTTTAAATATCTGAAATCTTACTGCCATTATTTTTTTCCAAAAAATACACAGGTTAGTTTAAGATGAGAGTTTGAGTGCTCAGTGTCAGTGTGGCAACCTGCCCGTTTGTGCCATGTCTCCTGCATAAATATGGGTGGCTGAGGCTCATTGATGCTTATGGAGAGCGAAGGCTGGCCCGTGTGGTCTGATCCAGCAGAGGAGCTGCTGTAGCTTAAATTTTAAATTAACTTCATTCTGGTTCTGATAGAAAAGTGTCAGGATGCACAGTGTATCACAGTTTGTTGTGTATGGGCCTGCATAGCTGCAGACCAGTCAGGGTACCTATGCTGTCTACTGCTGAACTGGACCACGAAACGATGGAAGAAGGTGGCTTGGTCTGATGAATCGCATTTTCTTTTATATCATGTGGATGGCCTGGCACCAGGACGCGCTATGTGAAGAAGTCAAGCCAGCGGAGGCAGTGTGATTTGTGCTTTGGGTAATGATCTGCTGGGAAACCTTGGGTCCCTGCTATCCATGTAGATCTTACTTTGATATGTACCACCTAGCATTGTTGCAGATCATATACACCCACTCATGGAAACGGTATTCCCTGATTGCTGTGGCCTCTTTCAGCAGGATAATGTGTCCCGCCACAAAGCAAAAATGGTTCAGAAATGATTTGAGGAGCACAACAGTGAGTTTGAGGTGTTGACTTGGCCTCCAAATTCTCTAGATTTCAATCCAATCGAGCACCCGTGGGATGCGCTGGACAAACAAGTCAGATCCATGGAGGCCCCACATTTCAACTTACAGGACTTAAAGGATCTGTTGCTAACATCTTGGTGCAGATACCACAGCACACCTTCAGGGGTCTAGCGGAGTCCACGCTGAAGGGGGACCGACACAATATTAGGCAGGTGGTCATAATGTTATGCCTGATAGCTTCCGGGTCTGTGAAGTGAAGCTAATGCAGAAGTGCCTTAAACGTTCTTTCTGTTCATCAGCAGAGGGTGATTCCTCTGGTTTCAAAAAGTCGTCTGATTACATAGAAATCTATTGGAATCTATTGGAAATCTATGACATTAGGAAGCTCCTGATGAGTTTTTGGTCTTAGTTGATAATTTTTTATTGAATACAGTATGTTTATTTTGTAAATAGTGACTCCCCAGAAGAATTCAAAGGGACAATAAAACAGCTTTTGCTTAAGAGCTAGCTTTCAACCGTGCAGCGTCAATTTCTCAGTCAAATTGTCATGTGTGGTTTCAAAAACCAAGATGACAATGGGGGAAACTTCCTTACCATGCTGCAAATCAAATATGACAAGAAATATCATCCTTGTAATGGGGACTCAGGGCACTCTGCGTCTGCGCCTCTGAAGCTAAACACGCAGATACACATCAGCACAAAATGAGGGTGAACTGACTCGTTTGGAATGATTTTCTTTTGTTCCTCTTCTTCCCGTCCTGTCTCTCTGTCTGTCATGTATCATTATCTCAGCTTAACTTTTGTTGCTGGCAGTGTAGCTGCACACCCAGTAAACCGCCCGCGGTCTAATGAACAAAACATTTACATTATTAACTCCTAACTGACCTAAAAATTTAATTAAAAAGCATTGTTTGCCCATATAATTGTAATTTTTCTATCTTAATAAATATTTAAAGAAGTTTAAATTGAGCTTAAATGCCTCAAAGAAGTGACAACATTCCCAGTTTTCAATTAATTTCACACCAGCAGACATTTCTGATGTTTGAATCGGAGGAAGTCAAACAGTTTTGTTACATTTATAATTTTTCTTAGCTGGTGACCGAGGCTCCTGCGCATGTACAGGTAGTCATGCTTTACAGAAGAGTCATACATCAGAAAAAACACCTGTTAAAAATCTGATTCGTAACAATTTCCATCACTTTCTTTTTTTCTTTTTTTTTTTATGAGGTGGTGCAGGAATTTCCGATCTCTTTCCATGTCTCCCTGTGGATTTGTGCACTTTTAAAACATCTCTATCCCTCCAAAAATCACTGTTTTAAAAGTCGACAAAGGAAAGTCACCCCTCTCTCCCCCTCTTCCACCCAAAATAACACACCATGACTTTCTTTGTGCCTTTTAAACCATGTTTTAGTTTTGCCCTTCAACTTGGACTTCAATCCAGCACTCAGATGTCGTCTTCCTCAATGTTTGCCCCCGAAACTTCAGTCCAAGATTTATTTCCTTTTCAACAAGTTGGAAGTCTGTATGGAGACAATGTTTTTCACTTCTCCTTGACTCTGAATGAGGAGGGAGGGAAAGAGACGCAGATGATATGAAAAGCAGGAAAGACGAGGAGATGGAGATGATAAAAAAAAAAAACGCAAATAACAGAAAAATGGAAAACAGATGAGAGGAAAGCATAAAATTTCAGAGCTCTTTTATTGCCACCTTCATCTCATAGATTCACACAAATACTAAAGACGGGCACGTTGTGAAGAAGAAAAAAGGTGTAAAGATGAATGAGGAAAGAGTGAGGCAAAGATGCAACTAAATATCCAATCTCATTTGCATAACAGGTGATAGCTTTCCCTCCTTTCCTCCAATCCGAGTCCAGGCTAAATCTGCCCGATTGGCTGAAATGTGAAGGGAATAGTGACTCCAAATGGCACCTTGGTGAATTATTAACAAGAAGCAGCCATCTATTTATCTATACCCTATCCATCATTTTACACACACCACCCTCCCAGATATAATTGTATTAACACAGATATGAATGGAGCAGGACAGAAAAGGAACGACAAATCTGTCCTCCTTTATCGGCTGCGTTTTAAACGAGCAGCGCTGAACTGGGTGGTTTCACATTAAGCCAAATGATTTTATCAGCCAGACGTCTCTTTAGTGTATTTAAATGGGCTTGCAGGAAGGTTAAAGCAGCTGCGGGATCCCGACTTAAAGCGACACACTCGTAGTTGTATAGGTGGCAGGGTGGTGCCACGATAAGCTCCGTCATCTTTGTGTTGTTGTAGAGTTTTTCACGTTCTGCCCGTGCACTCCGTTTCACGGCTGTGTTGTTGGTGAGTCTGAATTGGCTGTAGGTGTGCATGTGAGCATGAATGAGCGTTGTGTTGTGACCTCTCATGGCTGTGCGCCTCACACCCTGCAGCAGCTGGGACAGGCTCCACATGCCCTTCCACCATACCTGGAAAAGTGGTTCAGAAAGATGATAAAAGGACTGCATCTTATATATCTCTGCATATCTGCATCTTTTAGAACAATAACTACAAACAATTTCATGAACAGCAACTCACGTTCATTTGCTGATAATAGTTAATGCAGTTCATACAGTATTTTTGTACCTGTTTTACTACACTTGCAGCCCAAACTTTTCAAACTCTCCTGGTGCCCAGATAAACTTCAACCATTCCTAAACCATGCAACTCTCTGCTTCCTCTGGTGTGTAACTTAAACCAGCGCGTGTTTGTTTTCCTTCAGATCTGCATAAAAATGATGAAAGCGGTTTCCACACTTCACCTGCTGATGTTTGGCTCGTCCATAAACTCGAGTTTCTCTTGAATAACTTTGGCGGTGATTCGCAATTTGTCGCCGGCAGTTATTTGTCCAGTTTTGCAGCGGACGCCTCGCTGTGTGGACGAGCCTCTTCAAATGTAAAGTGACGCCGCCTGCTGAAATGCAAATCTGATCCGTGGTGGTCGGTGCGGTATCATCAGCAGATTGGATAGCTGCGTGGGAGTGTGTGTGTGTGTGTGTGTGTGTTTGTGGGAGCGTGTGAGGGGTAAAAGGAGCTCTATTCTCCAGCTGAAGCCCCTCATCTTCTCTGTTTTCATACTGACACTCTGTGAATGTCAAAGAGCTGCATGAGGCCAGGCCTGTCAGTCAAGGATCGGGTGTGTATGCATGTGTATGTCTGAGTATTGAGGAAGAAAAAAGAGAGAGAGAGAGAGAGGAGTGTGTGTCCATACAGAGGACTTATGTTTGTGTATTTGTGTGAGAGTGTTTATGTGTCAGAGAAGTGGTGTGTACTGTGCTCTGTGTGTGTGTGTGTCCGAGAGAGAGAGAGAAAGAGAGAGCGAGAGAGGAGTGCGTTGTGAGTTGCCAGAGGATCTGTGTGAACAGTGATGTGTGACAGAGAGAGTGAGAGAGAGATTTGGAGCTCAGAGGGAAAGAGAATGAGCGATCGAGCCACAGAGTGACAGAATTTCAAAAAAAAAAGAAGGAGGGGAGAGAAAGAGAGCCCAGAGAAACCAGGAGAGAGGAAAAAGTGAAAGAGAATCTGAGAGAGAAACAAAAGAGGGGGGAAAGAGAGAGAGAGAGAGAGAGATGTCTAGAGAGAAAAGAGAGAGTGGGAGATTGAGGTTGACAGACAATGCTGTGATCTGAGTCTGACTCGGCTGGATTTACTGGATCAGACAGGCACTAAAGTCCTCCCTTTCTTTCTATCGCTCTGTTTCTTTGTCACTCGTTCCCTTGCTCTTCCAGTCTTATGCACTCCGCCTAATAAACCTTCCTAGAGTACGTGTCACATTATCCAGAGATTATTACTTCAGAGGGGGAGATATTCTGGGCTGATTTACTCTCAGTTAAAACGCAAACTTTTGATGATCACATCGGAGGCATCCGGTGCAGTCCCGCTATCTTCATTTTGAACTCAACCTTAAGGAGCATTTCACACTATTAGACAATCTCAATTAGTTTTAGACGATCCTTCCCTCAGCCGCCTCATGAGAAGAAAAGCCCAGGAAAACTCCTGTTAGTCTGGCTCGCAAGACTTTCTGGCTTTCCCACTGTGTGGCTATCAGCTATCAGCGCTGCCTACTGAAAGATTACAGATGGCGTTTTTACTCATTTTCTCTCATAAGTAAACTTGGATTTGTTATTATTAGTTATTTTACTGCTTCAAGTCAACACAGTAACTGATTCATGCACATATAGTAGAAAACACAATATACGTTCTGGGCTTACACTGTTGCAGCATACTGCTATGCTGCAGCATGCTCCTATGTTGTTTGTGCTTTTTGATCAGTGCCAACACATGTGGGACGTGTGTGTGTGTGTGTGTGTGTGTGTGTGTGTGTGTGTGTGTGTGTGTGTGTGTGTGTGTGTGTGTGTGTGTGTGTGTGCGCGTCATCAGCAGGGATTCAGGCTGATCCTGTCTTACCTCGGAATGACTGTGGTGAAATCTGCTGGAAACTCTCTTTCTGTCTCTCCTTCACACACACGCACATTCTCTTGTTTACTGCGTCTTGCTGAGATGTCTGGCGATACTGAGGTGAGAGAAAATAGAGATTCTCTGGTTTTCTTTCGCCTCCTGCCTCCATCCCTCCGTCTCTCCCTCTGTCTTCTCCTTCTTGTCCTCCTGTCAGTCTTCCAAACAAGTCGTCTAATCGAATGATCAAAATCGTCAGAGCAGCTTACAAAACGGACATTATTGAAATGAGCAAACACAGTTTGCGCCTTTAAACCGCTGTGATGTAAACAGACTATAATTTCAATTGGAATTTAAAAACAAAGCAAAAACAAAACAAAACAAAAACCAAGCAGTTGGCCTAAAAGCTGCAGCCTGTAAATAATCATGTAAAGTAGTGCAAAGTGCAAAGTTTTTTCTGCACCAGATTTTTGCATTTTTACGTTTGGATATTGGCTTAAACCTGATGTGTAGCTCCTCTCCTCTCTTCTCCTCCTGAATGTCAAAATAACCTTTTGCCCAGACATGAGGAGCGCTTGATTTCTCTTATCTTGCCGGTGACATGCCCACTCACGGGGCTGTTTAAGCGCATGGCAAGACGCTTCGAACATCAAACGGACTTCGAGCAGCTCAAACTTACGGCTCCCTCCCCAAAACTTCCTCTGTCATCCTTCAGCTAGAAAGACATGGGGGGGCTGAAATGTCAGAAAATCTTTGCTGATGTCACCGCTTTAACTTGATTCAACTGGGAGGCCTGCAAGGGGAGAATCTGAAGCTGACATCCGTCTCTTTACATTCATCCGTTTCTGCTCGGTTAACCTCCTTTTATTGAGGCAGAGGTGAATTTGAACTGTGCAAATTTAAATCACCTGCTCTCCTCAGTCAAATCTTTACCTTCAGTTTCATATGTGTGTGATTATAGATACATATATTTGATTTAATGCATCTCTTGCTAACCAGCAAACAGCAGCTGGAGAGATAATGTACAAAATGCAGCAAAGGGTCACCTTATGAAAAATTTTATGCAGCAGACATTTCCTAGAAATGATGAGATATAAAAAAAAAAATCAGTAACATTATTGCTTTGTGGATTTGAATTATTACCTTTTATGTCATTTAGTAACTTTCGGCCTTATTTCCATTGCGTTTCATCAAAGTTTGCATTGATGAAATTCTCCCTGACGTGCTGTTGATCAAAGATGGTCCCTTCACATCACGCTCTGAGGCTTTTCAATCAGGAGGCTGCATCAGCGTGCACTTTGATCTCGTGAGATTATAGTTGCTGATGTAATTCTGACATGACAGGAAGTCAGGGTGAGAAATGGACCCAAGAGATAGCGTTACTCAATCCCCAGGTGGTCAGTTCTGCACAAGTCTATCTCATCTGGGACGAGGAGATAATTTAATGCTGCCATGACAACAGCTGGTTTACCGATGTGCGCGAGGTCAAGTCTACAAATGCGATTCTGAGTAATTGTTTGGAAATGAGGTGGCTTTTTGTAAAAATTAGCTGTTTATGTGGGTAAATAAAAGGAGTGAGGCAGAGAGAAGAGGGATAAAAATGGAAAAAAATAAACTTAATGGAAATGTGGAAAAGAGTGGGGAGTTCTTTCATACACAGATTTATTGTGCTTGAGTGTGTGTAATTTGTACACTTTTATGTGTGTGTGTGTGTGTGTGAGTCATGCTGCGGAGTGGTTCTACCTGTAAATGTCAGGCGGCTGTCCTCAGTGTTGACAGCTAAGAAATCAGCGGTAAATCAGGGCAGTAGCTCAGCTAAAGAGGTGATTAGTAAACATGTCATCTGAATTTGGAGTGTGCGTGTGTGTGTGTCTAAGTGTGTGTCTAAAGGTGTTGGCACCTTTAGACCTTTTCTTGCTTTGAGGTGCCGTTTACACGAGACCGTTTTCATTTTGAAACGGTGTTGTTTTGATGCGTTTCGACCTTCTGTTTACACGACAACAGAGTGAAAACGATGTGTTTCAGAAACGGGGTCCAGAGTGGAGCGTTTCAGAAACGCACCGGCTTGCGTTTTCGTGTAAACACTTGAAACCGGGGTGATTTGAAAACGCTCGACTCGCACATGCGCACTATGGTTGCGACGGCCAGTTTTTCGCGCACGCGCAAACTGATAAACAGTACTCGCGGATTCACGAGTGCTTCTTATGCTTTTCCTGTGTTTTTACCGTTTTGTAATTCAGCGTTGTGTGCAGCAGCGATCCAACCTCATCATCGGTCCACACAAAACCTCTCACATTGGCCGTTTTGTAAGTAATGAACAATTTGCCGCACTACCTACTGTGTCACTCCACGCATGCGCGTCTTGCGTAAACAAACTTTGCAAAGAGAAAACCAACGCCAACTTGTGGCCTGGCATGGGAACTACATCGTTTTTATCGTTTCACATGTCCTCGTGTAAACGCGGATCGTTTCTGAAACGCCATCGTGTAAACGAAAGGCTGAAACGCATCAAAACGACACCGTTTCCAGTGAAAACGGCTTCGTGTAAACGGCACCTGAGACAGCTTTGGGGGTGGGTGAGGGGCAGGTGAAGACATCACAGCGATGAAAAGGAATGTGATAAGGGACAGGGAAAAGTAAATAAATATAAATAAGAAAAAATTACCACTGATTTGGGAGGAAGTAGCCACTTTCTTCCTCTCCTTCCTCCACTAATTCAGTTCTGATGAGAAGCAGGGATGTTTTTGTTTGTTTTACATGTGCTGAGATTAAGAAAAACAAATCTCTGGAATAAGACTGAGATATACGGAGCTCGGGATCTCCCTTTTTTCTGTGTCGTTGTCAAAACAAAAAGAGAGGTGCTGAAGCTTCACCCTTCATCACACTTAGCCCTGCGAGTGTGCCACTCTCTAATGGAACTTCATCCATTTCAAATGACAGAATCCATTATGGCTGCATGCTCTGCAGTGCATGGGTTGCATGCACTGGATTTATTTTTGTTATTTGCTGATGACGTGTGCAAACTCAGCGGCATTTTTTTCTCGTGCTGATGATTAACCAGGTGAGGAGACTTGAGTGTAGTGGGTTTAAACGCAAACAGAGAAATATGTTTGAAAAGAATCCTGGGAAAAGAATAATTATATTACTGTCAAGAACAACAGCACGGTAGCATGTAGTCATGATTAGGCCCGTTGAAGGATAAAACTTAAATCTCCCCAAACTTTAAGGAAGTAAACAACATTTTGCCTATTTATCTTCATTAGACAAATGTAAAGAGAAGATGACAGTTGTGTTTTAAATATATGCAGAAATGCAGCAGTGGTTTATTGCTGATATGGGCTGTCTATGTGGTTACCACTAAGGGTGGAATGAATATCAGTTATTGATATCCTTCAGGCAGTCCCATAAGACCCTCAGAGGGGTCATCACTTTAAGTTTCATTGGCAGATAAATCGGTGAGTCATCTGCGTAGAAATCACAAATTTTAAAGATGAACCAAAGGAAAAAAAAAATTGCTTACCATAAACGAACTACTAGGAAAAAGCATGATGGTTAATATAGTCATAATGCTTTGGTAAATAATGTTAATAATAATAATAATGTAGCTGGTAAACAGTGTACTTTAGGAGATAAATTAGCTAGCTGGTGCAGGTAAACAGATCATGCTCATGGCAGACATGACTGTAATGATTATATATATTAATTATATATTTATATAATCTTATATAATAAATAAATTATACATATATTAAATAATAAACTTCTTATGGGTTTATAGGTGGTGAAAACCTTTTCAGTTGTTTACTTGCTGATAGCAGTATATGTATGTATGTCAGCAGTATTGTACATGCTGTCTTATTAGTGAGTGGTAGCTTTAGCTCGTTCAGCTCTCCGCTGTTCTGGGAGGAAGAACAGGTAGAGACGTGTGTGTTGTTGCGGTGGAGTGCAGGCGCACACGTCTGTCACTGGGAGTTCAGTTTACACACTGTTTCTGCACCTGTGTGCCAGTGTGTGCATCTTGCATGTGTGGTGTTTGTGTGCGCGTCCTTGTGAAGACCAATTATTTTTGAAGTTTGAGAGTGAGGACATTTTAAGAAGGCCAGCTCTCGCTCAAGTTTTAACACCTCTTGTGTCTGTACACGTGTGACTTTGCGGAATAACTGTCTGTATGTGTGCGTGCATATACGTGTCACCCTCTATACACTGAGTCACTGTGAGCAGAAAATAAATCTTCACGTCAGCGACTGCTTATGCGACTTCCACTTCAAATGATGATGTCATTTATCATTCGTTTTATCCTCCCAGAACATGGAATATTAGGCGAAGCTGTCACTCATTGGAGCTGCTCTACAAACTTTGGCTCAATCCAGGTAACAGCAGATCTGAGGGAAAAGTGAAGTACACGCTCAAATTGTCAGAGTTGTCCTTATTATTCAACTAACTTGAAAATGTACTCAGATTTTTAAAAAACATCTTATATTACTGATATTCACATGTCAAAATGGTGAAGAATACCCACACACACACAAACACACACAACCTTTAAAAATTCCTTTTTCATGGCCATTCTTACTTCCCTCAAACACACATTAACTTTGTGACATGTCTTCACTTTGTAAAGTATTTTATTTAATCGCTTTCTAAAAATAGAAAGCTTAACTGACCCATCAACGCGTATCAAAAAAATTTTACAACCTCCTCAAGTGGATTCACACCAGCCTACATTTACTACAAATGGCCAGAGAATTTAGGTTGATCTGGGGTAAAAATCTCTAACATTGCAACATTGCATTATTTATTTGACATGTATCCACCACACACCTTCTGTTCATACAGTACCATGATTACAAGGGGCAGCCAGTCAGAAGGAAGCTAATACATCATGTTTCAGACTGTGACTTAACTGAGAGGCTGCGAAAGGTCCAGTGTAAAATTACAACAAGATTTTTTAAGCTGTAAATCATGCAAGGGTACTCCAGCAGAGACCCAGAATAAAGTCATGGAACTGGAGTACAATGAGTCTCCTTTAAAGAACACACATATATTAAACTCAGCCTGAAGCACTGAGTTTGGGAGGGGATTTAGTTTAGGAGTTCAACCCTCCTTCAGCTTTACTGCTTTACTGAAGCATGACTGACTGACTAAACCTGGACCACAACATTCTGACCAGCTAGGGACAAAGAGTGTGTCTGTATGTGATAGTGTGCAGCAAGTGTGTATACCACCTGTTTGTTTGTGTGTGTGTGTGTGTGTGTGTGTGTATTCCAAAAGGCGCAGATTTGACCCTGCCCTGGAAGTGTTTAAACATTCTCATACCAAACAGAAAGGTTGCAGCACGTAAACAGGGGAGCAGGAGTGTGTGTACGTTTTTTTTTTTTTTTGCTATTTCATGTGTATTTCTGTGTGTGGCGATGCCGCTGCTCGCTAAACTGACACATTTTCAATCACATGGTTTATTCCGCGGAAATTGTTGAAAAAGAGGGAAAAGGGCAGATTTCTGCGGCTCTGCGGGCTACAATAGGACAAGCCAGGATTAGTTTTTTCACTTTGTGCGTGTGTAAGCGCACAAGTGTGTGTGTGTGTGTGTGTGAATGTGTGCATTCGCAGACAATGCCCTGGTAGCCAATTTGTAATATATAGTCGGCCTTGAAAAATGGCCCAGATCTCCCCTTCGCTGTCTGCAATTTAGCTCTGCCGGCACCCAGCAATACCCATTGTACTGCCTCCCACCACTGCCATTTTGGCCTGATGGAGTGTGTGTTTGTACCTCGCGTGTGTGAGAGTGTGTTTGTTTACTTGCTTATGTGCATCTCAGTGTGCATTTACCCATGAGCCTGTCTTTGTGTGTGTGTGTGTGTGTGTGTGTGTGTGTGTGTGTGTGTGTGTGTGTGTGTGTGTGTGTGTGTGTGTGTGTGTGTGTGTGCGAGCCAGCAACTGTGTTTATACTCAGGTTATTGAATTTCTGCTTGTGCACGTCGGTGTGACACTATGCGAGTGCACGTCTCTGTGCTGCAGCACCGCTGGTGTGTGCCTAGAACTGTACTGTTTATTTAATATGCATGGACATAGTTGGATTTTTGTGCATGTGTTTGATGCAGTGCAGTTACTCCGTCCACTTTCCAAAATGACAGCAAGACACCTCGAGGCAACAATCTGGAACTAATGGATAAAAAAAGAATAGTGGAGAGAAGGGAAGGGAAGGATGGATTGATAAGGAACGATTTAGGCAAGGAAAAAAAGAAGGACCGGAAGAAGATTTCAAGGATGTGAAAAAAAGAGGACACAGCGAAGATGGAGGTAAAGAAATGCATGTAAAAGCAGGGGCACAGGGAGGCGAGTGAGAAGAATAAATGTAGTGCAGGAATATCTGGAGAAAAAGATGGAAAGAGGAGCGGCTGGAGGATGACTACAAGTCAGACTGTAAAAATTTGAGAGCTTGAAGAGGTTTGTGGACAGTAAAATACGTAAGAATGATGTTTGGTAGGAAAGAGGAAAAAGTAACGGGGGAAAGAGGAATGAATTCAAAGGTGGAATAAAGATACAAACATTAAAAATGAAGGGATGAAGGAAAGATTTAAGGATATAAAATGAAGGTAAACAGCAAAAAAGAAACTTGAGGACTGTCAGTCTTTCCAGCATGTAATGGCTTTGCCCCTTTTGTTGCCTGCAACGCCGAGATGTACTGGAGGAAGCTCAAAAAGTCCAGTCGTGTGGTCACTGCATGTATATGTACGTGACAAATAAAGTTGTTCTTGACACACTGTTCTCTCACTTATTAATATGTTAATTACTTAACAAAGAAAATTTTACAGGGGCAGCTAGACAACTAGACAACTGAACTGTGGGTGTCAAGCACACCTAGGCACGTGGCACGTGTCAGTTGTATTGTTTATGACTATATTATATTATAATTGTTAGGAAGAGGAGCAAAAGGAGGAGTAATAGTAGTTATAGGTATTCAGAATCTGACATTTCTATCACAAAATTTTGCCTCAAAAATTTCACACCTGAACATTGTCATGGCTCAGTTTCTTTCATTTGAAGGTAACGCTCTGTGATTATCATAAACCAATATTATAGTTTATTCATTACCCTTAAACACCACATCTGTTGTGCTTTATAAACACATTGAATCCTCTACATCCTCAAAACATTTGCAAAGCCATTTTTAGAGAAGATTTTAAACGTTTCTCCTTTGAATATATTTGAAAATATCTGGCTAAGACTTTTTTTTACAGCACTGTCAGAGTCCTGATTTGATTGTGATGAGTTCATGTGCTTATAGGAAACATAAACAACTTATTTGGTGGCACCTCTTTTATAGGAAAACCACCAAAAAAAGACCTACAGTACACTACTTGGTGTACTAATTACAGGGAAAAGGTTCATTAATAGTCATTAAATAGGTCCTTGTTAACATATTTCAGAAAAAAAAAAGTCAAAGCTTAAAATAATTCATAAATCGAAGTCGGTGTTTCCTTGAAACTCTGGTAAAAATTCCCAAGTTCGATTTTTTTCTTGACTTTGAAGTATTATATTATACAGCAGATTTCACCCACTCAGCAGTATTATGCACAAATGCATTTCTACCTTATTTCCACTGATTGAACCTGTAAAATAAAGTCAGTGTGGTGAATTTTTTTTTCTTTGAAACACTGTGTGCAGACAACACTGAGTTTTCTTTACAGCCTCCGTGCCTCCACTTGTCACATGGACAGGACCCCCTCAGTATCACATCATAACACAATGTGTACCCATTAGGGCCATTTTCATCATGCATAGTTAATTCTTCCTTTGTCTTCAATTAACAGTCGCACAGTTTCAGGAGGCAGTGGTTGTTAACCTGGGCGCTGACCGGTCTGGTATAGAAATCTCTTTTTATTATGATCGGCATGTTTGATTTGGCAAAAAAATTATGCCTTATTCCCTTCATGATGCAAACCTCCCCATTTATCTGGGCTTGGGACCAGCACCATGAGTATACCCCACCCACCCCCACCTGGCTTGGTTATCATGCATGCATAACTGAAAAGATTTATTTGGACGTAAACATTTCTTTATCACAACCAAGTAGTTTTTCTGCCTAAAACTAACTACAATAGAGTGAAAAGAAAAGAAAAAAAAAGATAATGATGAGACACAAACCGCTCTGATTTATACCTCCAACAACCACCCTTCCTCCGTATCTGGACTTTGTCACTCTTTCAAACATGAAGCAATCCATATGCCACTCCATATGTCATCCAGTGTCTAATGTTGCCACAGCTGGTGTATTGCAGCATTGATGCCAAACAACACTTCGTGTGTGTCTCTGAGATGCCAGCGTCTGGGACAAAATTGCAGCATTTGGACAGCCTTGAAATGTGTATGGCATGGAACAGATTATTAACAAGTTACAAATTTGCTAATACTTGTAAGACGTATATTAAAAAAAGGGGTTCAATTTACTTTTGGTGACTCAAGAAGAAACAAAAGAAAAGCTTAATTTTGGGCACTTATAAATCAATCTGTTGATGATTGGTTACACTCTCTGGATTGTACCAATTCAATTCAATTTTATTTATATAGCGCCAAATCACAACAAACAGTCGCCTTAAGGTGCGTTATATTGTTAGGTAAAGACCCTACAATAATTACAGAGTAAACCCAACAGTCAAAACGACCCCCTATGAGCAGCACTTGGCGACAGTGGGAGGGAAAAACTCTGGTTTTACAGGAAGAAACCTCCAGCAGAACCAGGCTCAGGGAGGGGCAGTTATCTGCCCCTGGGGGGAGAGGCAGGACAAAAGGCAATATATAAATTAGTCATGAAAGCAAATGTAAACCTATCTGACATTCATTTGTAGTTGCAGTACCAGGCTGTGCATGTATAGTTGTGTTATATATTCAGTCTGTAAACAATGCACAACTTTCTGCTCTGCTGTCCGGGTTGAACAGTGTTTTTCATTGAAACAGTGTTTAACAGTAGGCCGACGATGGGTCCAAACCAGCAAGTGCTACAGAAATAACAAAACCACAAAGCGAAGCATACATGTTTTCTAATTTCTATCCATGGAATTAATGAGAAAATTCTTGATAGTTATTAGCTTTGAAAGTCAAATATGCTTCTAGCTGGCTGCTACATTATCACCTTTAAAACGGCCATATAGACGAAAACACGGTCATGGTCATAAAACCTCATGAGTCAAAAGCGTGCAAAAAGATGTTTTGTCTGAAGCAACGTATGCCAATACCATTCATTTAGCTCTGATATGTAAGTACATTTCCTCTTTCTTTCAGTCGTTGGTCTCCATCTGCTCTCGTCTGCAGGTTGGTGCTGAGCACATAATGTGCTGAGCACATTAGAGCTTGTTTGATGAAAACACTGAAAGCAAAAGGAAATGTATTTACCACAAAACCAAAATTAGGAGCTGAAAGATGCTAAAGGGCTCTGCAGAGTTCCATTGTAGTTCAATGCAAGCGTCATTTGTACTGAACTAAACATAATGCATTTACATTATTAAGAAGCATTTGATTCCCTGCTTGTATAAGAATATTGATGAGATCAGAGTCAATGTCCTTGACAAGTGAAAACTCAGAAATTGATGGACTCAGTGTCACCGAGACAAATGTGTACATGTTTTAAAAATATCCATCAAGCAAAGGCAATCACAAGGACAACTGAGTTAAGCAGCTTTTCATTTACCCTAAGACATTTGGAGCAGGCAGATATATTTTATTCCTCTTCTTTTTAATATATAACGTGAGTCATGACATAACACATTGCTCAAAACTCTTGTAATCTACTTGTGCCTGTTACATGGACTGGAAGTTCACGTAGTAGTTTCTGCATTGAGTCAGACTCTGTGTCTCTTGAATCCTGGTTCAAGCTTGCCGTATAATCAGCAAAGTACACCGACCTCAGTGAGAGAACAAACCTGCTTTTCTTCTCGCAGATGACAGCGCTCTTCTTATCTTTTATTGTTTTTTTTTTCCCCCTCCCTTCCTCCACAACAGCAGCGATCTGTTTCCCAGTCATGCATCAAGAGATCAAATCTAAAAGTAATACAATCTCTGGACTTACATCGCAGTCGTTTAATTTGAAAACCAACTCTCGCTGCCTTCTCCGGTAGCTTTAAACTGAAATAAGTTATGCCGGTGGTGCCCTCGCTTCACCCTCTGACAAGAACAATAGCAGCCGGCTCGCCTCAGAAAACTGTGTTTTACAATAATACTTGTCCACAAAGCAAGACCGACAATGTCAATGGTTTTATGGTGCGCTACACAGTGCAGCTAATGTTCTCCTGCAAGCCAGCATCGCTTCACTGCCTCTCACTCTCTCCTCCTCCTTCCTGTGTCTCCCAACGTCTCTCTCCCTCTTTCCGCCTCCTATTTTTTTTCCCTTCGCTCTTTTATTCTCCTTGGCTCTCCCTCGCTCCCTTTCTCAGTATGAAAAATCCATTCCGGCATGGGTTTTGACAGCCTGTCTTTGGTGGGTGTGTAAAATTCAAATAATTCACTGTTCATAGACAGTCACTTTGGGGCTGCTTTGTATTTTGTATTTGACTCCGTGTCACTTTGCCTGCCTGTCGAGTCCCAATTGGCAGCGTTTAGCTTTTCAAAAAGAAAAAAAAAAAAAACTCTCTCCAAACCGCAGGTTTATTTATTTTTGTGAATATTTCAAAGGATGGGAGATGTTTTAGTTGACCGGCCATGGTGGCAGGTACATCTTGAAATCCTCCAGACACAAGAGATTATATTTTAAGCAAATAGAAGGCTTTTAACCACAGATAAGGATTAAATACATCCCGTTGTCTTGTCCATGTCCCAATAGCCAGCCTCGATAGCCAGGGATTGGTCCACCAGGGCCTCTGCCCTTGGCCACCACCTGACAAACATTGCACTCGACCCCTAGGATGCCTCCTGTGGGTGGTGGGCCTGTAGCCTCTTGGGTGAGGTGTTCTGGACATGTCCTACTGGGAGAAGGTCCTGGGGTAGACCCAGGACACGCTGGAGAGATGATATCTCTTGGCTGGCCTGGGAATGCCTCTGTGTTCCCCCAGATAAGCTGGAGGACGTGGCTGAGGAAAGAGAAGTCTGGGCTTCTCTGCTTGGGCTGCTGCCCCTGTGACCCAGCCCCAGATAAGCCGAAGAAAATGGATGGAATCTTTTTGTTGTAGTGACTCTTTGAATATAAGTTCTTAAACTTGAGTGTGAACTAAAAAGTCTTCTTTAAATTTAAATATGTGGCGAGCATCATACATTTTAAACCTTTATCATCCACTTTTGTAATATAGTTTCCCCTTAATTAGAGGACAGCCCGTTGGAGCCATTTAATGAAGCTTCTTGCTGAAGGTACACAATGTTAACACTGGAAAAAGATTAGAAGTAGTTTGTAGGTTACCAACTAAACCACCAAATTTTCCGTGTGACAGATTTTGCTATATTGGTCTGTGAAGAAAGAGAGATGAGCATAACAGGTCGATCTACGTCCTTACCCTCACCTATGATCATGTGCTCTGGGTAGTGGCCAAAGGAACGGGACTGCAGATACAGATCAGGAACAAACTTGTAAAAACACCTCTAAGTCAAGGCAAAGGATAAAGTAGTGCAGTTTCATTGTGGAGCTAGCTAAGCTCAAATTCTTGAAAAGTAGATGAGCATAAAGAGCAGGTAAAAAACAAATAATTAAACAGTTCATCTCCAGAGGTTCACTCAACAAAGTAAAAACAGCCTGACTGCATCTGTGTGAGTGACTCACTCTAAACTGCAGCGTACTGGTCCTGCATAGTTTACCATGTCTTATTTGCATAGCTTGTTTAAATTTAAGTAAACACTGGTAAATCGTGACTGCCACGTTTTCAGTGACTGCAAATTTTTATCACATTGAAAATTTTTACCAAAATTTATGTTACACACATTTTCCCAAAATTCAGTCTAATATGTTGCACAGGTCCCTTTTTTTTGTTTTTTAAATTGTTTTAAATACTTTGCTGAGTTTTGAAAAATGATTTTCTGAACAACATGAGTTTGCCATGAGTGATTTAATTGTTGGTCACTTGCAGACTGCAACAGACTGCGCTGCTATTGTTTGTGTACTTTGCCTGAGCTGAGCTCGTCCCTTTGCCGTCACATTGCCGTTAGATAACAGAGTAGATGTCATCATCCTAATGAGTTTTTCCTTGTAGGTGTGCTAATGTCTTTACCATTAATGCAGCAGTGTTAATGCTCACAACTTATCATTAACATTTGTTGTGAAAGTGTGTTTTTCCTGTGAGCCAGTACCTCATCGCAGTATAGCTGTGTAGCCTCCATTTTATGAATTTTGAGATGATTATTCTTTCATAGACAAATATTGTGCTTTTATTAAGGTATTAAGCTTATTTTTTAGAACAAATATCGTATAAGTTAACATAACCGATTCATTTTTTTTACAGCATACCTCATTTATAGTTATCTTTTCCATATGGGTGCTGATACAGTTAGTGGTGCTGAGGATGCTAGATTGCTACCTCCAACTCACATATTTGCTATATTACATCACTCTCACAGCTCCCCCTATGCTAAACATGTTCCCGGCAATAGCAGTTGCCTGTTTGTGAGTTATTAAATCAGATTCCTGTTTGATCAAACTGTGACCTTTTTTTTTTTTTTTTTTTTTTTTTAATTTTAAGCTCCGAGCGTCCACGTTTTTCCCACTGAGCTAGAAATGCCCAATCTTTCATTATATTTACACATGAACTGCCAAATTATGATTTACCTACAGCTGGTCTACAGATGCTTTTCCATGACATTTGCACTGTGCCTTGTATGATTATTTTGGTTTCTATGCTCTGTTCCTACTTTCTTGTCTTAGTTCAGTTTATTTCTTTGTTATCTCCCTCTTCTTTATCATTTATATCTTATTTTTTATCCCTGCTTCTTCTTCTTCTTCTCCTGCTCCTTTTTTCGTGTGGCTGTCGTTAAAGAACCTCTTCACGTTTTTTTGTGTGTTTCACAGTGACCCCTACTGGGAGCGGCCGGCTAATGCAGGCAGCTGCTCCGCCGCCCGGCCCAAGACCCTTCACCTGGCCGGCCAGCAGCATACCTCCTCACCATGGTAACGTTTGTGTGTGCTCCTTGTAGCAGTAGCAGTAGTAAAACCAGTAGTATAATTTGTGTGTATGTGTCATCGACGATGAGCAGTATGAATGGATTGCCAAACCAATTTTATTGCTGTTTTATTGTTGTTGGTTGTTTGTAAGATTTGTCTCACTTACATGAAATCAAATGGATGTAGGTTAGTTAGTTCTTCTGCTTTGCCATTTAGTTTCCAGCTGACCTATGGATCACCAATCCAACGTGCTTGAATCAATTTCGTCCCAGTGTAAGTCTTAAAATGGGGTGACTTCCAGCCCTGATGTAACTGGTTTCTTTGGAGGACATTTTTTGCTTTGATTCACTTATGCTGGCACCCATCTCAATTTCTGGCATCAGGGATCCTCTGGCCTCATTTTGCCTGATGTATTATGTTGCATAAGAATAACCCTGATGAATTCCATGCAGGGAGTTATACACATTGTCATTTTTGGAAAAACTGAGCACTGGCATCTGGTTGGGCACTGGTTGCATCACTGTTGTAAAGAATTGCTACCACTAGAGAAAAGTTGGACTGGTGCCCCAAAAATATTTTTTTGCAGAACCTAAGTAATTAATGCAAAGCAGTTTATACCCAGGATTAAAGATCTGCATCCAAAAAAATGTAGTTATTTTCTGGGAATTGCAAAGCTATTTTCCAAGGGTCAACAGCAATTCAGCATGCCATCAAAAATTCTTTTGAATGGAGACTTAAAGAAAGTGAAAAAATGAACAAAGGGTCATTCCAACTCAAATCAATGTGGATTCTTCTCAACCATCTCCAATTTACCTAAAGATTTTATGGTTTCAAATTTGAACATATATAGCTTCATATGTAAAATACTTTCCAAGATACAGTACCAGTCAAACACTTGGACAAGCGTGTCCAAACTATTTATATACAATAAAGAAAATAAATATTTGCTTCACTGCAAATTTTGCAAGTTTTCCCACCTACAAAGAATGGAGAGGTCTGTAATTTTTATTGTAGGTACACTTCAACTGTGAGAGACGGAATCAAAAAAAAAAAAATCCAGAAAATCACATTGTATGATTTTTAAATAATCCATTTTATTGCATGAAATAAGTATTTGATCACCTACCAACCAGCAAGAATTCTGGCTCTCACAGACCTGTTAGTTTTTCTTTAAGAAGCCCTCCTGTTCTGCACTAATTACCTGTATTAACTGCACCTGTTTGAACTACACCTCTCCACATACTCAATCACACTCCAACCTCCTCACCATGCCCAAGACCAAAGAGCTGTCCAAGGACACGAGGGACAAAATTGTAGACCTGCAAAAAGCTGGGATGGGCTACAGGACAGCAGGCAAGCAGCTTGGTGAGAAGGCAACAACTGTTGGTGCAATTATTAGAAAATGGAAGAAACACAAGATAACAGTCAATCTTCCTCGGTCTGGGGCTCACCTATAGTCTCACCTAATGGGGTAAGGATGATTCTGAGAAAGGTCAGGAATCAGTCCAGAACTACATGGATGGACCTGGTCAATGACCTGCAGAGAGCTGGGACCACAGTCTCAAAGATGACAATTAGTAACACACACTACTGTCATGTATTAAGGCTCGGGTCTACCACACCAGGCAAGATCTCAGGTGCAGAGAGGCCCCTGAGACAATCCAGCACATAACAGCAGGGTACAAGATGCTAGCAGGCAGGGCATACATGGAACGCTATAACCAAGTGGCCAGCATAGTATACAGGGACATGTGTGCCAAGCATGACCTGGAACTCCCAAAATCAAAATGGGATATGCCCCCAAAGGTGGCTGAGCCCAACAGAGCTAAGATCCTGTGGGGCTTCCAGATACAGACAGACAAACTTGTGATGGCTAATCAACCGGACATCGTAGTGGTGGACAAACAAAGGAAGAAGGTCGTAGCGATAGATGTTGCAATACCAAGTGACGGCAACATAAAGAAGAAGGAACATGAGAAGCTCGATAAATACCAAGATCTCAGAGAGGAGCTGGAAAGGATGTGGAAGATGAAAGTAACAGTGGGCCCCATGGTAACTGGAACACTCAGGGCAGTGATCCTCAAACTGGGGGAGTGGCTCCAGCAGATTCCTGGAACGACATCCGAGATCTCTACCCAGAAGAGCGCAATACTGGGAACAGCTAAGATACTGCGCAGGACCTTCAAGCTCCCAGAAGACCTGAGCTTGGAGGGCAAAAAAGAGCTGGTTTTTTATATATATATATATATTAGGGGTGGGACTCGATTAAAAAAATTAATCGAATTAATTACAAGCTTTGTAATTAATTAATCAAAATTAATCGCATTTTAATCGCATTTCAATATTTGACATGATAAATATTAATTTAAGTTTGGTTGATGAATAAATCAATATACATAAGCTTAAACTTCAAAATTTTGTTTATTTTCCCACCAGTCTACTACACAGACCAACGAAGGGTGGAAGTGCTCCTGAGATAAGCAAACTCCTGAAATTAAAGTTAAGCATCATAACTGGATAGTTTTATTCAACATTAATGTCTCACTTAATATAGTTGGAAATTAATCATTCGCTCAGCTGTATTCCTTGATGTTGAAATGTGTTATGCTTGTTTTAACACTTATTTTGAATTAAAGACTTAAAATTAAACCACAAAAAGGAGAAAAAGTTCGTTCTCCGTTTAACAGCTGCTTTTACACAGCTGTGCTTCGCACTCATGGTTGCTAGGCGACATGAGCTACGCAGAGGTGAGGGCAGCTGATATGAAGGCTAGCCGCTCACTTCCGGCCTTTGTGGGCTGCGAAAGACGTGGGCCAGGTCCTTCGCAGGATGCAGCCCCTAATTTGGACATTGTGCGTCGATATAATCTGTATGCCGGGAACTCGTGCACTGAGAAACGTTCCACGGTGCAAAGTGCGATTAAAATGCGTTAAAATTTTTAACGCGTTAATTTCCCCGTAATTAATTAATCGAAATTAATGCGTTAAAGTCCCACCCCTAATATATATATATATATATATATACATATATATATATATATATATATATATATATATATATATATATATATATATAGACGGTATTAGTGGATGTGTCCTTAAGACCTGCGCTGACCAGCTGGCACCTGTGTTTACAGTGATATTCAACCTCTCACTGAAACTGTGTGTGATTCCCACCTGCTTTAAAAAGTCCATCATAGTCCCTGTCCCAAAGAAACCACACCCCAGCAGCCCCAATGACTTCAGGCCCATAGCACTCACCTCAGTGGTGATGAAGTGTTTTGAGAGACTCATCAAGACATTCATCACCTCCTCACTGCCCACCACCCTCGACCCACTACAGTTTGCATACGGGCCAGACAGATCCACAGATGACGCCATATCCTTCCTCCTCCACAAGACCCTTTCACACATAGACACTGGTAAGGGGAACTATGTGAGAGTGCTGTTTGTAGATTACAGCTCAGCATTCAACACCATAGTTCCCTCCAGGCTGGTCTCTAAGCTGCTGGACCTGGGCCTGGGCCCATCCCTGTGCAGGTGGGTTCACAGCTTCCTGACCAGCAGACCACAGGTGGTACGAGTGGGTCACCTCACCTCATCCTCCCTCACCCTCAACACTGGATCCCCCCACGGCTGTGTGCTCAGCCCTCTGCTGTACTCACTGTACACCCATGACTGCGAGGCCACGTCAGAGTCCAACGTCATCATCAAGTTTGCTGACGACACTGCTGTTGTGGGACTAATCTCTCACAATGAGGAGACAGCCTACAGGAGAGAGGTCTCCCGCCTGGAGAACTGGTGCCAGGAAAACCACCTCCTGCTCAACGTCAGCAAAACGAAGGAACTGATTGTGGACTTCAGCAGGAAGCAGCAGAGGGACTACCATCCACTTGTCATCAGTGGTGCTGAGGTGGAAAGAGTGGACACTTTCAAATACCTGGGAGTGACCATCTCACAGGACCTGTCCTGGACTCATCACATTAACATCACTGTGAAGAAGGCCAGACAGCGTCTCTACCTCCTCAGGCGGCTGAGAGACTTCAAGCTCCCACTCAAGGTGCTCAGGAACTTTTACACCTGCACCATCGAGAGCATCGTGCGTGGGAGCATCACCACCTGGATGGGAAACTACACTAAGCAGGACTTCATGGCCCTAAAAAGGGTGGTTTGTTCAGCTGAACGGACCATCAGAACCACCCTCCCCAACCTGCAGGACATTTACACCAAGCAGTGCAGGCTGAGGGCCATGAAGATCCTAAAACAGCCCAGCCACCCCGGACACTCTCTCTTCTCCCTGCTCCCATCAGGCCGGCGTTACCGCTGCCTGAGGGCTAAGACTGAATGGTTGAAGAAGAGATTTTACCCACAAGCCATCCGTCTGCTCAACTCTGAGCCCTAACTGGACCATTATTGCACAATGTAAATATTATAATTTATAATCTATAATTCCACGTAAAAGTTTGTATAGTGTATAGTATATAGAGTATAGTGTATAGTGTGAATTACTTTTTTATTTTTATTCTTCTTATTTATATGTGTGTGTATATATGGTTGCAGGTACAAAATACATTTCACTGTGCATTGTACTGTGTATAACTGTGCATGTGACGAATAAACACTATCTTATCTTATCTTATCTTATCTTATATATATATATATATATATATATATATATATATATATATATATATAAAACCAAACAATTCAAGCAGTCCTACAAGGTCACTTATTTGAGCACACACTGATAAAAAAAAATCTCACATTGCAAAAGACAATTAGTGACAATTTCGTGATGGTATACAGTTGAATTTCACAATAATGCAAAATAAAGCATGTAAAATATTTAACATGTAATTCTTAGGCCAAAAAGTTTTAAAAATAAAAGCAATTTTCTTTCAGCTTTCATGCTGGATTGAGCAAATATGACAAGCTCAAAATCCCTGTTGAAAAGAACATCATTCTGGAGTTTCCAGATGTTACTCTAATTATAACTGAGAAAATCATTTTGCAAAATACATGAATATTTATTTTTGAGGCATACTGCTCTGGAGGAGTCTTTTAATTCAGGCTAAGTTTAAAATATATTAAGAATTATTAAAAACTCAACAAATACCAATGTAAAAATGTTTGTACATAAAAATAAATACAGCAAAACGAGCATAAGACCCTAACTCAAGCTCCCATAACACCCCCTAACCCAACCCTAACCCTAATGTCACAACAGTTACAGTCAAGCAGGGATCAGGCAATCGGCATGCTGGCTGCCAAAATGAATGCATGAATTGCAATACATATATGAAAATGATAATTGTGTTTTTAATGACTCTTAGTATATTTTAAATCTGAATGAACAGACTCCAGAGCAGTAGGTCTCAAAATGGTAGGTAGAGCATACAGACTGGCCCCCAGATTTGGGGGGATGTGTGCCACATAAGCCACAGTGGGTAGGACCATTTTGCTTGCTGTGCTGCACGGTGACATCCCCCCTTTTTAATTATCCTATAGTCATCACAGCTCATGAAACATAACTATAGGACCTTGGGGGGCAGGTGTGTCAGACCAGAGGTTGGTGGGCGGGGCTGTGGAGATTTTGAGGGGTGGTGTGAATGGGCACTGTTGACCAGCAGTGGGGTGCTCATGTCACATCAGTCCCCTCAATTTTAATAGCACTCCAGCTTTCACAGAGTCATACACAGCCGTTTTGCACCATACACTCCCATATACCCAACATTTCATGCTCAACACTGACTTGTTGAGTGGGCGGGGTGGGGTGGGGGTCTTCCTGTACCTTGGCTGGAGTGGGGGTTGGCAAGCTATATCCCGGAGTTGCTGCCCGTTTGCCCGCACTTTGAAGGAGAAGTTGATGTGGATGGGTGTGTGTCTTTGTGTGTCCTTGTGTGTTTGGTGTGTATGAGTAAGTGAGTGGCGTATGTGTATGTTTGTGTGTATGTATGCAGTCTATGTGTGTTGATCTGTGTAGCTGCTCTGCATTGGTTCAGGTAATGAAGCTCCTTCTCTGTGTGTGTGTGTGTGTGTGTGTGTGTGTGTGTGTGTGTGTGTGTGTGGGAGTGTGTGTGTGTGTGTGTGTGTGTGCACGGCTGGGCCTGGGTCTTGGGCTTGTGGTGCCTTGGCACCTATGGGACATGGTCATGGAGCGTGGGAGTTGCCCCACCACACTGCTCCCCACTGGTCTTTTCTGCCCAGAAGTACCCAGGAGGTGATTTTCTGGCTCTCTGGGGTTCTTGCTCTATGGCCGTGAGGGCTCCATTCACGGCCCCCCTCCTTCCTCTTCTGTGACGTTCACATGGTTGTCATTGAGATGTATGGCCTCAGGGCTTCAGTGCTCCTGGGGGGCTGTGGACAACCTGGGTCTCCTGGGTCTCTATCTGTCTGCCTCTGACTCCTAGGGGGCATTGTTGCGGCTTCTCACCTTTATTATCAAGTATGTTTCGTGACAAAGACACATACATTCACATTGTGTCTTACACACACACACAACACAAGATAGTTGGTGTGTGTATCCGTTTTGCTTCTTGTTTTTGTGTTTTCTTGCAGGTGCAGCAGTTGATGACCCAGTATATTTTTCTGGTTGCACTCTGTTCTTTTATTCTTGGTATTGCTGTATTGCACATGTGCTCATGATAATAATAATAAAAAGAAAGAAAGAAAAGACAAATACTAACAAGAGGAGTCTATAGAGAGCTTATAGAGCCTGTCTTGGAAAAGCAAATGTGTTTGGCACAGCAGTGCATTCAGATCATGATCCTGAGTGCAAAGTTGCCAGACAGAATATGTTATTAAGGAAAGAAAAAAAAGGTAAGTAGAGTAGGTCTCAAAAATGAAAAATATTCATACATTTTCTCAGTTATTTTCTCAGTTATAATCAGAGCGCCATCTGGAAACCCCAGATTTTTGTTCTATTCAGATTAAATGATCTACTGAGATTTTTGTTTTTGTGGTACAGCTTGTCACATTTGCTCAACCCAGCATGAAAGTTGGATGAAAACAGCGTTTTCTTCATTTTTGTGACTTAGAATATCATGTGAAAAAGTGTTCCACATTCTTTATTTTGCATTATTGTGAAATTCAACTACATAATATTCAAAAATTGTCACTCGTCTTTTTTAATGTGAGGTTTTTATTAGTGTGCTCAAATATATGACTTTGCAGGGCAGCTTGAATGTTTTTTTCCGTAATTTAACTAGGCCATACGGAGACATTTTTTGATGTATCTGTCCCAAATTACAGAGGCTGATTCATTTTGATGGTAATAAAGGCCAGTGAAAATTTGAGCCTTTTATCTTTAATAGTTTTTGAGATATTTATGTTCAAGCATTCCCTGATGTTTTAAAGTGTGAAAAAAAACCAACATGCTGGAAGTGGGTAGATGGACAAATTTTCAAAAAAATATATCTTGTATCAAGTATTTGTATATATATATATATGGAGCTAAAAATTTCACAGCAATTATATATGTCCAAAGATAGAACCATAAAATTTTTAGGCAAATTGGAGATGATCGAACAAAAAATGTTCAAAAAATTTGATGATTTGAGATGGAACCAAAAGTCAACACAGAAGAGTGATTGTTACTGTTTCATTAATGTCATTCCTCCTGTAGTGTTGGCATTATGTTGGTATCATACCTTCATAGTCAGTTGTTTATTATAGAAACAAATTGCAATGGTCTTTCAGCTGTGTCAAATGTTATTGGCACATTAAATGGTCATTATCAGTTGTTTTTACTTTGATGGATATATTAGGGTCTTTCTTCTTCTCCCAAGTTGGCTCAGGAGGCTGTTATCCCTTGACTGAATGTTCAAGGCAGAGATCAGTTGTATGAATGTTTGATGAGGTCATGACAAAGCCAGCATTTGGTGGGATTTGTAGATGCGTAAGTAATTTGGCTGGACTTTCACTCAGGAGGGTTTGTGTTCTGTGTGGGTCCACTGCTTTTGAACTGTGCCATTGACACGGTATCCTATAGTGCACTGGTCTGTTATATTTTTTACAGGGCTGTACATCATCAGACATGATCTAACATTCACTTCTTCACATGATAGCAATGCCTGCGTAATGTGTGGTTTACTTCTCGTTCATCACTTATCAGTTTTTTTACAGCAATATTCAGACCTGAGACTCTGCAGTAGCCAGCCTCTGTATTCATGTTCTTTTTTAACCAGAGAATGTTAATAAAAGAAGAACACAGCTTATGTGTCTTGAACCCACACTCTCTCTAATAACTGACTCCTCTCATGGCTAAAATAAGTCTGATTGTCAACGAGGAAACAACCCTTACAGGCCTCACTTCTGTGTGATCTAGCAAACACTTTCCTGATGTGTTTATGGTCTCAATCACTACTTTCAAGTCTGATTGAATACATCATGACATTGATTTTTTTTTTTTTTTTAAAGTTACAAGCCTGTTAGAGTTAAAAAGGAGGACAAAGCGGGCTGTGCTTTAGGTTAGACTGGCAAGGATTGAGAAGTCACTGCCATATGAGCATGCAGTGTTTCTCAGTGTTTACTTGTTACACAAAGAGATGTTGATGGTCAAGGTGGTCGACTCAAAGCTTCAAAACAGGACTTTATTAACTGGTGGTTCCCAAATGGCTGCTTTTATATAAAGTGCTTTAACAAGCTCTAACAGCAAAGTCAAAAATACTGTCTATCTGTGTGAGTATGAATGTCTATAATTGTGCATAAATCTTAAGGCGCACAGTGAGTTTGAGTATCCTTCTGTGTTTGCGTACTGGTATTGCAGTCTGGATTGCAAGTCGCTGCCATAAAATAGTATTATTCCTCTTCGATCCTTCATCCTCTTCTCTCTTCCCTCTTCTGCCGTCTTTGTAAGTGAGCAGTGAGAAGAAGGGGATTTGACACCAGGAAGTGAACTGAGGCCTGGTGCATTGTGTCTCGTGTTCTGTGTATTATTGTGTGCGTGCGAGTGGTGGATTACAGTACTGGAGAATAAAGGGGGGATTTGTGTCGGAGTCAGGCAGAGAGCTGAAAGGAGACGGCAGTTAATAGCTCATTATAGGATGGGCTTAACACCATGTAGGCCTTCTAGAAATAAAAAAAAAAAGTTCTGTTTGACAGTAAATGAAAAAATTTCAATACTCTGCGTATGTTTCAGGCAATGAGATGTTTTTATTTATTCATTATGCAACATCAGGATTTTACCAAAAGCACAAACTATTACAACTGGGGAAGGAGAGGGGAGTAAAATAACTAATTTAGTTAGTGTGTGTATTTGATATGCATACTTGTCTCTCAGATTTATATACGAATGTGTGTATATGTTTGCTGAGCTTGTGTGCGTGTGTGTGTGTGTATGTAAGCAGTGTGTACTCCCTCTTACTTTTGCTTTGTGTATTTTTAATCTGAAATGCATGCGTGTTTGTGTGAGTGTGTCTAGAAGGTGAAATTGAGATAAATGGTGTAGGAGCCGGGTGGCCCCCGATATACACTCCACCTGTCTTCTCTGCTTACAGCTGTATTCATGCGGCTGTGTGTATGCGTGGTAAGATGCTACCACACAAGGTTCGCTTGGTGCATTTACTTTAATTATGCGTATGTGGGAATGTGCATTTGTGTAATGTGCACATCTCTGTGGCTTACTCGTGAGGTTGTGTGTGCCTGTGTCGCTGTTGCATGTGTGTGTTTTAACTCTGTGTATGTTTGGGTGTGGAAATAAGCAGAGTGGTTGTAAACTATAAGAGACAGGTGTACCAAGGAGAGTTTGCCCACTTATGCGCGCGCGCGCACACACACACACACACACACACACACACACACACACACACACACACACACACACACACACACACACACACACACACACACCAGGGAGATGGCATTCAAAAGATACAAAGAGGGTGTGTAAATGAGAATAGAGAATAAGGGTGTGCGGTGTTGTCAGACAATAGAGAGGAGGAGAACCTGGAAGGATAGAGGGGTTATTTAAACAGGGGAATAGGATTTGTTTTTATGGTCTGGTATAGTGTACCATCAACAGGATGAAGACACATCAAACTCCTTGGGTGAGTCTGTCATCTCAATAAATTTAACAGCAACAGTACCCAAAACGACATATGATGGCAGCTCGCTTCATCGTGAAATTCATCTCTTTCCTGTTGTGTGCACTTGTCTGTGTTCACCACCTCCTGCCGACTCCTGCTATTCATAAATGAAAATGGCTGTTCCTAATTCATATCTTCCTAACTGATTCAACAGAAGTTAGGGGGTTGGTTTGATCAAGTCGTCTAAAAGAGAGAAAACATGAGAAGAAGTGAGAGTGTGCTGTTAGCAGCCTTTGTTCCTGTTAAGAAATGACTGCAGTCCACATGGCTGTACTGAATGTAGCTATGCAGTAATCTGGTCCTGTGGTTATATAATAATTTATTATGACACAGCCTACACTCTCGCCTTTTCCCATTAGGATCATTAGCAGAAGGGGCGCTGCAGACCAGGGTAGTGACAGGTAACCCAACAGTGATTGAGGAGATTTAATAATTAATTTAACAAACTAATATCTCTGGTGTCTCATATCCATAGTTACAAAGACCACTAAAATCTGCTAGTCAGCTTTAACTTTTTTGGCCACAGCAACTTTTATGGGCAGTGGAGAGAGACAGGAAATGGGGGAAAGATACAGGGGAAGACACGTAGGCAAACTGGCGACGGGCCGGGACTCGAACCCACACCACCCGCACCGCAACGCGGTATATGTATGTGGTCGCCAGCTTCACTACTAAGCCACCCAGGCGACCCGGCTTTAACTTTTAGTTTTTTTGGCTAATCATCATAAGCAGGACGAGCTAAGTCACTGACGTTCTGGTTCACCCTCATATACAGAATATCCACGAGAAATGCCTGAAAGATGCCGCATGAAAAAAATAGATACAGCCTGAGCCTAACTGCTGAAACAGTGCAGACAAAGTTTTGACTGGAGAAGAAGAGAAGACTTGTACAGAGAGAGGGAGGCGCCACGCTGGTACCCTTCCATTAAAGAAAGAAAACCCCACAATGATCAGTGAAATAACTTGAAACTGACAAACGTAATAATAAATTTTTTTTAAACTACTGAAAGTTACCTAATGAAAATTAGACATTGCTTTTGAATTTTGGTATAACAGTATTATTAATTAATTAATTAGTATTATTAGTATTATTATGAAACTGGCCTGGATAAAAACGATGGTACCCTTAACTTAATATTTTGTTGCACAACCTTTTGAGCCAATCGCTGCAATCACGTGATTTCTGTAACTCTCAATGAGACTTCTGCACCTGGCAACAGGTATTTTAGCTTGAGAAACTGCTCCTATGGTCTCGGGTTTGAAGGGTTTCTGCATGTTTCAGCTCCTTCCACAGATGTTCAGTAGATTTAGACGAGGGCTCAAAGAAGGCCACTTCAGAATAGTCCAGCGTTTTGTTCTTAGCCTTTCCTGGGTGTTTTTAGCTGTGTTTGGGTCATTATCCTGTTGGGGGACCCATGACCCATGACCTGTGACTGAGACAAAGCCTTCAGACACTGGGCAGCACATATCACTCCAGGAGGACAGTCTTGAGATTTCATTGTACCTGCACAGATTCAAGACGCCCTGTGCCAGATGTAGCAAAACAGCCCCAGAACATGACTGAGCCTCCTCAGTGTTTCACAGCAGGTACAGTGTTCTTTTCTTTGTATGCTTCATTTTTGCATCTGTGAACACGGAGCTGATGTGATTTGCCAAAAAGCTCCAGTTGTGTCTCATCTGTCCAAAGGACATTCTCTGGATGCTGTGCAGCTTGTCAATATGCATTTTGGCAAATTCCAGTCCTGCTTTTTTTATGGTTTGCTTTTAACAGTGGCGTCCTCCTCGATCGTCTTCCATTAAGTCCACTTTGGCTCAAACAGTGACGGATGGTGTGATCTGACACTCATGTCCTTGACCTTGGAGTTCACCTCTAATCTCCTTGGAAGTTGCTCTGGGCTCTTTGGTTCCCATTTGTATTATCCATCTCCTCAATTTGTCATCAATTTTCTTTGGCTACAGTCCTGTGGACTTCAAACCTCTGAATGGTCTGTGCAGCTGCAGTCACAGGAACATCAAGATGCTTGGAGATGGTCTTCTAAGCCTTTACATGCTTGTCAGTAGTTCTCTTTCTCATCTCCTGAGACAGCTCTCTCCTTAGCTGCCTGTGGTCCATGTTCAGTGCGGTACACGCCATGACACCAAACAGCACAGTGATTTAACCCTTTAAATAGGCAGGCTGACTGATTACAATTTAGGAGACACCTGTGATGCTAATTACAGCAAACACCTTAGTTTACCATGTCCCTATGGTCAGCTTATTCTTAGTCTTACTAGGAGCACCATTATTTTTGTCCAGGACAGTTTCATTAGTTTGCTTTTTAAAAATAATTCTGTTGAACCAGAATTCAAAAATAGAAACTGGCAGATTCAAAGAGGAAGATTTGAACTGTTTCAGATGTGCTGCACCGTCCCTGCTCTGTCCTTCAAAATGACGGCTGTAAAAACACATAAATCCTCCTTCAACTCTTCTCTCCCAGGTGTTATCCTCCTAAATTTTATTTCCGTCTTCCTCCAGTCCTTCCCTCCATTCGTCATCTTCCTCTCCACATCACATTCTTGGATCTTCTTCTTTTTCCTGCACTTTATTTACTCTATCCTTCCTCCTCTGTCTTTTTTACTCTTTTCTGTTTCTTTTTTCCTTTCCCTCCTTTTTTCTTTTCCCTTCTTTCATTTGTTCATGCTTTGTTAGTTTCTTTTATCCTCTCTCATATCCTCCTCTTGCCAACCTGTTATTTCTCTTTTTCCTAGAATTTTCAGAACTTTCTTCAGAACTTTATAAATGTTTTCCCTCCTTTCGTCTTTCCCCCTCTTCTATTACTTTTTTTAAATTAAATGTTTAAGCTTTTCAAATTTAAATTAAAAAATTTCACTCCTTTCCCATTCTCTCCGCAGTCATTTATTTTCCATTTTTGTGTTTTTCTCCCTTTTCTGTTAATTTGTTCCAAGCTTTATTCATCACCAGAACCCTCTTCCCCTCCATTCTTTTTAGATGTCTCTTTTATGTCTTTTTTTTTAATATGCTTCCCTCTTTTTACATTTTTTTAAACTTCTTGTTATCTTTCCTACCTCTTTTTTCTTCCCGCCTTCAGTTTCTTGCTTCTTCCTCATGACTTCCTTCCTTCCTTTCTTTCACCCGCCATCATCTCATTCGTTCCTCCATCACTTCCTTCCTTCATTCCTTTCTTCGGCCATTGCTTTCTTCCATCACTTCCCTCTTTCCTTCCCTTCTCTCTCTCCCATGCATCAAGTTCACCTTGCTTCCTAGTCTGTCTCTCCGAGCAGTGGTGTGACATGTTCTGATGTGAGGTTTTTTTTTTTTTTCCGCTCCCATGTTGCATGAGTCAACTCCTGGCGTGTTGCTGACTTTGTTCAACTGTCTGTCTTTGATGCCACACTTTCTCTCACCTTGCCTTTCTTTTCTAACCTACTTTCTCCTTCGATTTTTTTCTCACCTTCCCAAGAACACAATATAGATTCTTCTTCTTTCCATCTGTATCTTTTTTTTTTTTTATTTCGACGAGAGCAACCCAACCCAAATTCAATAATTTAACTCTTTCTTTTTTATATATTTTATCATCTACCTGTGTCTTTGTCTGGCAGGAAACATGTTAATAATGGATTGTATAGATTTAGACACAGGAAAAGTGTATGTGCGTGCGTGTGTGTGTGTGTGTGTGTGAGTTTGTGAGTGAGCAAGAGCAGAGAGCTTTTGAAGTCGTGATGTGATGTTTGTAGTCCAAAAGCATTGATCTTGAGACCCATCTGTCTGATTGCCACTGAAATCAACAGTCAGAATGCTTGATGAGGTTTGTTTGAAATGAATCAGCAGGATGAGCTTCAGCTAATATTGCCTGAGACCATGTTTACCTTAAAGAAATCAAGCAGAGATGGTAACCATTCAGACCCTTTGGCTCTGGGTAGCAGCGTTGTTCCTGCATGTTTGTTGCATTGTATCAGCTCTTTCTGAGAATATTATTATCCTATAGTAATAATGGAATTCAATTCTGTGGTTTGTGTCCCCACAAAATATCACTTTTTTATTGTAACAACAATTCTGCTACACTGGTACTATAAACCCTGAAATATCACCATTGCACCTTCTTTGGGTCTGGAGGACAGAAACGTCTTCAACAGCACTGTACGAGAGCCTCGAGCCACCCCTCTTTTCTTTATATTTTGCAAGAAAAATGGGACTTAGGTGAAGCAATTTATGGAATAGCTCTCCAGGATTGTGGAGGTCTTCTTTGGATGTTGGCTGCCTTTTGTTCCCACACTGCTTCAATAATGTTTCGGTCCAGGCTCGGGCGAGGCCAGTCCATGATTGACTGTGTTCCATTCTTCTATCTAGGTTATGCTTTTACTGCACCGGCAGCGTATTTGGGTTCACTATCATGCTGAAAAATGAAGCCGTTGACCTTTCCATTGAGATGGAGCAACTGAAGGCCGATGCATCTTTCAGGTCCCGTGTCAGTGTCTTTGCTTTGTCTTTTCTATTTCTTAAGGATGTGGCCTTCAGATGCGTTTTGTCTACTGTAGTTGGGGTTTTAGACCTGCCAATTCTTCTTTTGTCCTCCACTCGTCCAGTTTCCCCAAATTAATTAATAAGGAATGTCATGGTATGCCATATTTTTGGCTAATAGCTCTTTGGGAATCACATCATTGGTGCAAAAATATAAACCTTGTTATCGAGGGCATGTTAAGTTAGGTGAATTTTTTAAGCATGAATGATTCAGTTTTAAGTGGATATTATTATTATTATTATTATTAAAGTCCACTTTAAAAAAAATGCAAAAAAGTCTGGCTCCTCTGAAGCAAAGTATAAAGAAATGAGCGCTGGCTTTTGTGCAGTGCTGTAAATTGAATCTTGGTTATAAGGTATAGTTCCTTATAACCGTCTTCGCTGTACTAGTCTGCGTATTATCTTTCCTGTGGAATATTTATCTACTATAGCAGCGAAGTTCCGTTCTTACACAGCAGCATAATCTGTCCCACCCATCCATCCTAATTATTGGCAGCTTTACTTTTACAAAGCAGTTGCTGTCACCACTGGGCTTCCACCTCACCCGGAGGATAACTCCACAAAGCAGCATGCAGATAAACATCTGAACTCTTTATTCGGCCTCTTTAGACTCTCAAACACACGTGAGCCTGTCAGCGAGCATCGCTCTTCATTTCTATAAATCCCTCAGTCCTCTCGCACAGGCCTCAGTGTGAACAGTCGGTAACATCTTTGACATGTGATGTACCTGAGAGGAATTGCGTGATGTGGCTTGTTCCCAAACCACTCTCAGAAAACTGCTGAAAATGACATCTTTTTTAAGATATTTGACAAACGTTCAATAGGATCTCTACTCGTCTCTCCCCATCTCTTTTTTCTCATAACAACTCCCTCCTCTCCTCATCTATCCATCTTTATAACAGCAAATCCCTCACCTCATTGGACAGCTACCCACCTGTGGCGCCGGCAAAGAATCGTTCAAATCTCGAGCAAACAAACCAACATTTTCATTCACACTACATCTATTTACTTTCGCTTATTCCGGGGCTTTTGTTTACAGTGAAAAGATTTGACTTTCACCCTGTCTTCACCTGCCTGTGCTGAGCCGCTGCTCGCTGTTGCCTGCGGCACTATTTCAGCATCGCACAGGGTTGTTACTGCAGCAAGGTTTCCCCCAGAGAAAGACGGAGCACTAGAGAGACGCCGCGCACATGAAGAAAACCTGCTGTTTTGCTCCATTAGAGTGCCTATAGATGTGTTTTAAACAGTTTTAGGAGAGGGGGGAGTAACCTCTGTGGGTTTTTTCAGTATATAGATATTTTAGTTTATTAAGATTGGGACAGTGAGAGGGAAATGGACAAAGACTCATAGGATATTTACTTCCTTCATGCTCTGTTGCTTTAAGAAATAACTCATCAGTTATGCCCACTGATCATGTACCTGTCAGTGTTACATTGAAAACCATGTGCTTTTGGAAGCACATAGGTTTTATTTTTGCACTTTTAAAGCATTTGAATTCAGTTTTTCTCTCATCTTATTTAAATGCTGCAGCACGCAAGAGAACAGAATCCATACAACAAACCTGTTGAGCTGGAGTGTAGTTTAGCATAATTCCACATTAAATATGTACGTTCTCCTTGTTTGTTTTACAAATGAGAGGAGGCTGTGGTAGTGCTGTTGTTAAATTTAACCTAACATAGCATACAACAACAAACCTGCTGTTCACCTTGATGTGTTGCTCTTTTCTCTATGAGGAGAGTTTATTTCAAGTGCTTTTCTTAATTTGCGATTTCTGAAAATGGGAAAAACAAAATGAGATGGAGAAGTTTTTTCTTCTGCTGCTAAGTAGCAATGTTTGGCGCCCTTAAAGACAGCTGACCTGAGATCTGCCGCTTGATCGGTCAGTTATCAGACAGATTCGCCAAATTCAAGGCTGGAGCTTGAATTTGGCATGACGTGTTTTCATTCTTTTGCCAGTTATTAAGTTTATTTGTGTGGCTTTATGCTCTTGTTTGATAGTTGATAGTGGAGATTGAGGGTAAGATGATGATAAGCAAAAAAGCTCCTTTGTCACAACTGACGCAAACACACTGTGATAGCATGGTGTACTTACTGGGGATTTTTGTTTGAGCAGGAAACCTACGCGGTAAGCTACATCGTAACCAGAAACCCGTCTGAACTCTACGTTGCAACCTGACCTGCACCTCCCAAGAACTGTAACTACACATCAGGTGGATTGTGAGTGGCCTGTTCAGCACAGTTCCTCCCATTCATGTTAGGCTGCTTTTTTCGCCATAGTTTTTGAATTTATCAGTGAGAGAATAGCTCACTCACAATCACCGTGTCAGTATAAGGATTAATTATCATAGCAACACTACAAGGACTTACAAATGTCAGCAAATTCCTGGAGGGAAATGCTAAAACTATCGGAATGAACATGAGGGAATGAACAAAAAAATAAAAAACAACTAGAGGGACAAATGTGTTTGTATCCCAAAAAAACTGACCACAACAAAGTGTGAGGACCCAGGAGGGAAAAAAGTTGCAGCATTTTATTTGTTTCTGTCGGTTGGCAACGCATGTAAAACACTGGGATGCGACCAAAGTCTAAATCAGGCAAGAACTGTGACAAGACTAAAAAGACAGCATAATATATACAGACAAAATCTCTATTTGCTGCGTGAAGTATAACTTTTGTGTGCAAAGGAAAATATAGAAGTATTGTGGTGTTAGAGTTCATGTCCCAGAAGGCATGAGGTTGGGGTGAATATATGTGCAATTCCAGCAGCCTGCAGGGCCCGTGCACCAAGGAAAGAGGTTACGTTACCTGATGGATGTTTTTTTTTTTTTCAGCTTACTGCTTCTGTTAACTGTTTTACACACACTATTCACTCACCCATCCAAATCACTGAATTCAGGTGTTCCAATCACTTCCATGGCCACAGGTGAATAAACCAAGCAAACACCTACATGTAGGCATGCGGACTGCCGCTACAAACATTTGTGAAAGAATGGGTCGCTCTCAGGAGCTCAGTGAACTCCAGCGTGGTACCATGATAGGATGCCACCTGTGCAGCAAGTCCAGTCGTGAAATTTCCTCACTGCTAAATATTCCAGTCAGCTGTTGACTTGGGATTATAACAAAGTGGAAGTGATTGGGAACGACAGCAACTCAGCCACAAAGTGGTAGGCCACAGAAAATCACCGAGCAGGGACAGCGGATGCTGAGGTTCATAGTTGGCAGAGGTCACCAACTTTCTGCAGTCAGTGACTACAGACCTCCAAACGTCATGTGGCCTTCAGGTTAGCTCAATAACAGAGAGCTTCATGGAATGGGTTTCCATGGCTGAGCAGCTGCATCCAAGCCTTACATCACCAAGCACAATGCAAAGCGTCAGCTGCAGTGGTGTAAAGCACGCTGCCACTGGACTCTAGAGCAGTGGAGATGTGTTCTCTGGAGGGAGGAATCACACTTCTCCTTCTGTTAATCTGGGTTTGGCGGTTGCCTGGTGAACAGTACTTGTCTGATTGTATTGTACCAAGTGTAAAGTTTCCTGGAGGGGGGATTATGATGTGGGGGTGTTTTTCAGGAGTTGGGCTCGGCCCCTTAGTTCCAGTGAAAGGAACTCTTAATGCTTCAGCATACCAAGACATTTTGGACAATTTCAGGCTCCCAGCTTTGTGGGAACAGTTTGAGGATGGCTCCTTCCTGCTCCAACATGGCTGCACACCAGTGATCCCAACCTGATAGAACACCTTTGGGATGAATTAGAGTGGAGACTGTGAGCCAGGCCTTCTCATCCAACATCAGTGTCTGACCTCACAAATGCACTTCTGGAAGAATGGTCAAAAATTCCCATAAACACTCCTAAACCAGAAGAGCTGAAGCTGTTACATCTGCAAAGGGTGGGCCGACATTATATTAAACTCAATGGATTAAGAATGGGATGGCAATCAAGATCATATTCGTGTGAAAGCAGACCAGCAAATATTTTTGGGAATATAGGTATAAAAAAAGGTTGAATAAACTATAAAAAGTTAAAAAGGAAAAAAGGAAAGCGGTAAATGCTTTGACTTAAAACAGTTTTCCCAGTTCAGCTGATATCCATCCATTTATGCCCACTGATTAACGCAAAGCCATTCATCACTGTATGCGAAGCATGTGCTACCCTGAGATGAGCACTTGTTTCATGTCACCGTCACTGCAACAACCTCATGTAATACAATGTGTTCAACTTCAAATCAAACACTGTAAGAGCTGCTCAGTCTCCACAAATGTGGAAACAATAGCAACACTCACTGATATTTTTAGTATTAGTATGACACCCAAAGAAGAACACTACTCTGTTAACAGCAACTGCCTCACCTACTCAACTTTTGTCGTCAAAGGCAGCCCTGCAGCTGATGCAGGGCAAAAAGAACAAAAAGGAGGTGGTGCTGTCTTAATTGCCTGTTTTAAGAAAAGATAAGTTAATTCTACATTCTTGTACCAAGAAATGCTGACTGACAGATTTCAAACTCAACTGTAATATCACAGAAAAGGGAATCAATGTGAAGCATTGTAAGGCAGTAACTTATAGTGCGCATTAAATATCAACAGAACCTGGTGAAAACTGTTGATACATCTGGTCTGATAAACGTCCTAATTTGAAATTCTCACGGCTGAAATCATTGTAAACGTGCTTCTACACTTACTGAACAAACCAAACCAAACTTTGGTGCAGTTGTCAGGTAAACACTCTTCATATCTTCTCTTATACAAACTTGTTCTTACCTGCCTGTGTAAATCACCATTAAAAATATGCAACTAACGTCAAACACATGAAGCTATTATTTCATTCTTAAGGGTTGTGTGTTGGGTGGGAAGGGGGCGGGGGGGGGATCTGGTGTTCATGGTGAGGCAGTGATACAGAGAAAGCCCACAGCCAGAGCTCAGCCACTGCCTCTGATGTACTTCTTATTAATTTCATTTGCTCTGTCCAGTGAAGGGGGGGGGTCAAGAATTTGTAATTGGGTGTTTTTGAAGGAAAAAAAAAAGATCATAGGCAAATTAAGTCAAGCAGGTCTACATAATGTGTGATTTAGAGGCCCAGAGCATTAACTGCTCTGTGGATACACCAATGAAGTGTGTGCTCTCGTGTGTGTGGATAACACACTTACATTTAGCTTGTGTATGTGTGCTGAAGTATGCCTGTTAACCCATGTATAGGTTTTAAAAAGTGCTTACATGTGTGCATGTGTGAATCATGTTATCAGCATAGCTTCATTAGTGTCTGCATGTTTGTATGTGTATAAATATTCAGGCTTGCACCGTTATTAGCAGTAACAGCAGTAATTGTAGTACTGGTGGTACTGGAAGTAATAATCGTAATAATTGAAGCAAGTTGTAATATTTTGTTTCAATTTGAGTTTTTTTTTTTTTTTTTAATAAAACTGCAACAATTTCTTCAAGATTTTTTGGATTGACATTTTATTTTGAAGTTGCAGCATGTAATATTTTATTTTGTTAGTTTGTTTATTTTTCTAAAGTTGCATACTGTTGAAGAGCAGATGAGCTTTCTCTAAAATAAGACATTCTGCCCAAGTGACAGAGCCAAGACAGCAGTCAGTGAAACTAGTAAGAAAACGTGCAGTATGTGCAAAAGTCTTGGATTCGTCACTCTATAAGACCCGTTGTCACTGATTATCAGTCCAGTTCTTGTGTAAATTGGCATACCTGAGTCTTTTCTCCCTGTTTCCCTTCCCTAAGAATGACTTATTGACAGATACCTTCCCACTGAGACCATTTCTGATGAAGTTTCGGCCAACAGTAGATGGATCACCTGAAGACCAGACACAGCTCTCAGGTCCTGTGTCAGGTCTTTGTTGGATTTTTTTTGCTTTTTTTTTTAAAGGCACGGCTTTCAGATACTTTTCATCTGCTGTAGAATGTTTTCTTCTTCTTCTTTTGCCCTCCACCTGCCCAGTTTAATCCAATCCAAGTGCCTAAAGGTACAATTTAAAATTGATTCTTTGCTCAGTTGTCTGTTATGTGTAGTTCACTGGTTCATCCTGTCAGTTAGGTGCCTTTTTATGCTTGAATGATTCAAACATCAGTGTTGACAAAACAAACAAAAAAACATAACTCTGAAAATAATCAGGTATAAGTATTGGACTGAAAACGAGTGGACAAGTAACCAGTGTCCAAAGAAAACCGTTGAATGACTTTCAGAAAGCCTGAAGAACAAAAATAATCGAGATTACTTTAAAAAAATTGTTTGAAAATTTGGCTCCTTGGAAGCAAAATGCAAAGAAATGAGAGCTGGCTCAAGACTTTTACACAGTGCTGTGCAACATAAAGTCAAATCTTTTACTTTCAGTAACATCTCAGGAGCTGAAGCTGCAGTAATAGTAACATACCTGCAGTGTGTGGCTCTCTGCTGTCTGTGTGTAATGATCCAGCTGTTGGCCGCTGCAGCAGTTTGACTGACAGGCAGCAGAAGCTGCTATTATTCATGAGCGTCTTTGACTCACATTTCAGCCATAATTAATAAACTCACACACGCCTGTAAGGCTAGTGTGAAATATTAACAAGATCACTCACACACACACACACACACACACACACACACACACACACACACACACACACACACACACACACACACACACACACACACACACACACACACACACACTATATACAGTGGTGCTAAAGCCTGTTACAGAGAGGAAACAGGTGGAAGAAAGACAGCAGAGGAGATGACAGCACGGAGAGATCGCAGGAGAAGAAGTAAAAAATGCTACAATTATTAGAGCCGCAAATTAGCAAATATTTTCACTGGCAGTTGATCTGATGAGTACTTTCCCAGGAATCAACTAATCATGAAGTCTTCCTAATGTATAAATGAAGTGAGAGATGCTGCAGTGTACGACGCAGCTTGCACAGTTTCAGAAGTGCCTCATGCCAACATGATGCAATAAACACACACCTGCCAGAGACTGACAGGTGTGTGCTTAATGCGTGTGTGTGTCTGTGTGTGCGCGTGAAAAAGAGAAAACCAGAAAGAGACAAAGATAGAGAGAAGTTTTTGGTAAGTAGTAGTTTAACTAATAACTACTGTAAGCAGCAGTTCCAGCAGGAGACTGAAAAAGCAGCTTTTGTTGTTTACTCTCTGTCACAATTCAACCAAACGCACACACATGCACACAGCCTCCCCCTATCTCCCTGATCCAAGGTGATAGACAGGCCAGATGTGTGAGTGTTTGTCTTTTCCTGCACCTGCATACATTTATTTGTGTGTGTGACAGCCAGTCACCTTGCAGGTCTTCAGCTCACGGCTGAATGAATAAACATGAATGCCTGTCTCCTATACTCCCAGTTCCACCACCACCACCACCACCTATCACCTAGACAGCACTGTATTTAGTTGTCATTATATGAATGGAAATGAATTTGATTTTAAGCATATTTCAAGATGGCAAAACTTCAGAGATTTATGTAGAATAAAGAAGGGATGATGGCCAACCGCAAAATAAAAACTGAGCTGTCCATGGTGAACTTGTTGGCCAACAGTTGCACACGGCAGTTATAGCAACACAATCTTTGATGCTGAATCATGTTCTTGTGTGGCTGATGAGTGAAGGGTCACTACTCAGTCTCTTATAGCTCTGTTTTTTTGTCCCTACCAGCTCCTGAGGTAAATGCTTGGCTCTGTCCTCGAGTTTGTCTTTCATTTGCAGGGAGCGGGTAGGGTAAAATGGCTTTTTGGAGCTTTTTCTCCGCCTGCTGTGGCCACAAATAGCTTTATGAGAGCAGTTAGAGTGAACCAGAACAGTAACATTGCAGGTGGACAGTTAAATAACAAGCTAAACCCACTATAAAGTTTCAAGGGTATCTCCAGGTTTTCTAATTGTTACTATAAAACTCTCCCTTCTTAGTTTCTTTAACATGATAAAAAAAAAGCATGCAGCTGGTGGTGAGACAGAGACATGTGTGCTGATGAACTGATGAAATGTGTATGCAGGCAGCTATGTCAGAAGCATAATTCACCGTGAGATGCTTTCTACAGACTCTCTCCCTCTGTTTGTGATAAACAAAATCCAACCTGAGGAAAACTCTTAACATAAAACTTCAAAATTTAACATCTCCCACCTGTCTGCCTGATTTGGTGCCTGAAAATGAGTGTTTTTTTTTTTTGTATGTGAACATCATGCACAAACACTCCAAAAAAACAAACTCTGGCCATTAGCTCCAGCGAGCTCACCTGAGGACTTCACACACCTATGCCTTTGATTTCAGTTCCAGCCGCCTTTGAAGCTGTATGGTTTTGCACATCGTTTACGATTTGAAGCCAAACTTGATCTCTAACTTTAATTGGATTCAGATATGCTTGGCTCGGGCGCGGGAGGCCGTTGGCGGTCGGCTGTCAGAGACTTTGGGGAGGCGAAGCGGCTGCAGCGCTGCCTGGAGTTAGCACTAATTAACCGCGCATGCAGGTTTATTTGTTTAAGGGGGTAATTTGTGTTTTCATGGTGCTTGTGGTCTTTTTGATCTCTTGCTAGGACTGAGAGAAACATGTTCAAGTCTTTTTACACTGCATGTTTACTCAAAAGAGTCTCTCGCTCTACTCCAACGGATCTGAAAAAATGATGTGAAGAACTTGTACAAAATCTTCTTTAGATGGTTGATTAGTTTTATATCAGCACAGCTGAAGAATATATCAGTGGGAAAAAGAAGAGGAACTGAGGATGGAGTTTGATAGAAAATTGCCTGCTATTATAAAGTCAATGCTGACCATTTAGTGTTGAGATTTTGGATATTTCATCTGCTGTCCAGCTCATATTTGCTTCCATCAAAGTGTAAACATTTTTGAAAATGAAGCACAGTAGCTGATACGCAGAAAGCCATGGAGGCTGACAATCACACAGAAGCACTTAAGAAGACCTGATGGGCTGATTAAAATGCCGCTTTTGGTTGACCCATTGGTTGACAGACAGGTGGACGGGAAGACAGACAGAAAAAGAGGCAGATTGGCCGTAAAGTCATCTCCCAGTTTTGTGGCGATTCAACTGTGAAACTCTCTCAGATCGGCTCCTCGTCCATCGTGAAAAGTATACATATTTGTTGGATGATAGTCTGATAGACACACTGCATTTGGAAACCACTCTCTCTCTCTTCACTTCCTCTATCTGCCGCTCTCCCATAGCTCTCATTGTGATTAACACTGTCCTCACTCACCTGCCCCCTGCTTCTTGGCAGGATCTCAGCCCATTTCTTCCAGTTATGGTCCACTTGCTGCACGGAGATGATTTAGCTTGCAACCTGGGATAAGGTAAAAGTTGAAATAATCATGGGAATTATTGGCAGAATAACAGTTCTGAGTTCTGTGCAGTAAGAGCAGTGAATTAGCTATTATATACATTTAATATACATTAGATTTAAAACCATCCTACCAAACTGCAGATGGTCAGTAGAGTTACTACATTTGCATAGCACTACTGGTATTGTAGTAATTTTAGCAGTATTGGAATTTGCAGTAGAAATTATCAGTCAAAAATATAGATGCATTTTGCCAGTTCAAGTAGTCTCATAGTGCTGCTGTTTATTAGCTGGATGTCTATTAATCACCTTTTCAATTTTAGGCAGATGAATAATCACCTGCATTTTGGGTACATTTGCGGCTTTAATAGCAGTTACGTTAGCAGTATTAGAAACTGTAGTACAATAAGCAACAGGAGTACTAAAACTAAATTTAACAGTATTATTGAGGGTGTCAGTGTAGAATTCTTAGTAATAGTAGTATAATAGGATGTTAGCTACAGCTGTATTTACAGTGGCTTGCAAAGGTATTCATACCCTTTGAACTTTTCCATATTTTGTCACATTACAACCACAAACATAAATATATTTCACTGGAATTTAATGTGAAAGATCAACACAAAGTGGTATACAATTGTGAAGTGGAAAGAAAATTATACATGATTCAAAACATTTTTTGTTATGGAAGTCTGAATATTAGAATGACCGTTAGCATTATTATTAGCAGTGATTAGTGTAGTTGTATTAGCCAGTTGTAATAGCAGAAGTACTGCCAGTGCTAGCAGAAGAAGTAGTAAATAAAGAAACAGTATATGTACTAGTGCCAATATTAGGGACTTAATAGTTACCTGCCAATGGTTGTAATATCATTCATGTTTGGCTGGAGTGTAGTTGCAGTGGGTTTGAAGTAATGGTTAAGGTAAATATCCTTGTTCAATGAATACTATAGCAGTGTTAGAATTTAGTATTTTACACATAACTATAGATATTAACTCTTATACAAATAGGCACGTTTTTCAATTTTCTGTTATAACTTGTTCACCCCATAGACTGTTTTTTTGGAAGAAAAACAAGATGGACATTCTTAAATGTCACCCATTGTTTAGTGAACTCCTGTTTCAAGGCCTTAGTGCGATATATTGAAACCACATATGGAGAGCAGGAAAAAAAACCCCCAGAAAGTTATTGGATTTTTGGACAAAGATTCAGGTTTATTTTAAAGCAATCTGTCATGTCTCTCAAAATTTTTGCATTGCACCTTATTGCAACATTATATGCGTCATCTTTCTGTTCAGTTGTTCAACTTGTGGTGCTTCACTTGTTGTATCCACATCAGTCTGGCCCTCTGGAGAAAGATTTTACCCACCCCTGCCATAAAGCATGCCCTACCTTATTTTACTTTAAATAGGTCTAAAATCCTCATGCTGTATTAAATAAGCACTGAAGCTAGGAATTAGGAAGGTGTTTACTGAGGTAATGAGTCATCTACTCACAAACTTTTATACAATCAGTCTTCGTTTTCCATCCAGAGAAGTTGCCCCCTGTTGGCTGTTAGTGTGAGTGCAGGTCAAAGGGACTTTACTTTTTAAATTGGAGTGCATGTCCTTCTTTTATATACAGTCTATAGTGCTCTTGTTTTTCAGATCCAGCTATTGGGTACTGAGGTAGTAGTTAGTAGTAGTAGTACTTGAAATATTACCAGACCACTTTGTCTTTTTATTTATGGTTTGTCCCCATGAAACTAGTTTGGATTGATCACTGATCCTGTCAGCCAAACACTCTCGTTTATCACCAGTAAGAGAAGCATTAACAACATAAGCAGTAATAGCCCCAGCAGTCTGCACTCTCTGTGGCTGTGTTTGCTGTTTGTTCTCATGAAACCAGTTTAGAGAGTTTTTTTTTTTTTTTAAGGTGGATCAATCTCTGATGCTGTTAGTCCAACACACTCTGCATCTCAGTCTGTCTGACTGAAGCAGACTTTTTATGGAGTCCTTTAATTATCAGCTCCACAGTTTTTACTGTGGCAGTGTGACTGCATTAGCTGGAATTGAAAACCAAACGGGGTGAAATGTATAAAGAGGCGTTTTACTGCCCAGTTAAACAGCCTCTGTGGATAAAAACACAGGCTCGTTGGTGAGCAAATGATTTACACTGTGTTGTTCTCATTGTTGGTAATTTACTAATTGGCTTAGTGTATAAACTCAAATGGAGAATAAAACCTAATTAGTTTGCTCATTTTTAAGTGCCCTGCATAGATAATAATTGATTATTGTGATTTACTAAAATTCCCTTCATTGGCTTTCTTATGATAGTTATTATTTCCTTGGCACATTCAGATGCTTGAAACACTTCTGACTTGGTGTTTATTCCTTTGTGTTTCACATGTGATCTCAAACTGATGTCATGCTCTGAATAGTTTTACCAGTGAGGAAGTGCCTCAAATTTGCATGCTTTCTAAAGGCCAGCAGAGAACAACTCCTCTGTCAGATACACTCTTTATGTCTGCTTTCAAAACAGCAACATGGCAACATCCAACATTTTCAGGTTGTGGCTTCACAAAAGCGCTTCGCTAACCAATGGGTGAAGTCCCAGTGGCTGCATTATCATCATGTCATTCTCTTTATTTGCACCAGCAGGGATCTTCAGGTGTTTCGTGGTAAGTGCTGATGCCTTTAACACTCAGACTTGTTGTTCTGTAAATCTTGCCACGTATTGCAGCTCTGTGGTGTGACAGAATGGCAAGGCACTATTTTAAAGGTGACTGCATACAAAGTAAATGGAAATTAATAAATACACAGTCATATCCCTGTTTCTGAAAACAAAGGAGCAATATCAAAATACTGCTGGACTTGGAGATATGTACTGTATGTTGAAAGCTTGAATATATACTGCCTGGCCCAAAAAAAAAGTCGCCACCTGGATTTAACTAAGCAAATAGGTACGAGCCTTCTATTGGATAATTACTGCATGGGCGATTATCTTTCAGCTAGCAACAAGTTGTTTAACCCCAACTTGTGCAATGAGTTGCTTCTCATTTCTTAAACAATCATGTCGAAAGACATCGCATGGTCGTGGAAAAGATGTCGGTCTGTTTGAGAAGGGTCAAATCATTGGCGTGCATCAAGCAGAGAAAACATCTAAGGAGACTGCAGAAACTACTAAAATTGGGTTAAGAACTGTCCAACGCGTTATTAAAAACAGGAAGGATAGTGGAGACCCATCATCTTCGAGGAAGAAATGTGGCCGGAAAAAATCCTGAATGTTCGTGATCGGCGATCACTTAAACGTTTGGTGAAATCAAATCGAAGAAAAACAACAGTAGCACTCAGGGCTATGTTTAATACTGAAAGTAAGAGCATTTCCACACGCACAATGTGAAGGGAACTTGAGGGATTGGGACTGAACAGCTGTGTACCCTTAAGAAAACCACTAATCAGTGAGGCTAACCAGAAAAAAAAGGCTTCAATTTGCTAGGGAGCATAAAGATTGGACTCTGGAGCAATGGAAGAAGGTCATGTGGTCTGCTGAGTCCAGATTTACCTGTTCCAGAGTGATGGGCGCATCAGGGTAAGAAGAGAGGCAGGTGAAGTGATGCACCCATCATGCCGAGTGCCTACTCTACAAGCCTGTGGGGGCAGTGCTGTGATCTGGGGTTGCTGCAGTTGGTCAGGTCTAGGTTCAGCAACATTATGTGCTCACAGAATGAGGTCAGCTGACTACCTGAATATACTGAATGACCAGGTTATTCCATCAATGGATTTTTTCTTCCCTGATGGCACGGGCATATTCCAAGATGACAATGCCAGGACTCATCGGGCTCGAACTGTGAAAGAGTGGTTCTGGGAGCATGAGACATCATTTTCACACATGGATTGGCCACCACAGAGTCCAGACCTCAACCCCATTGATGATCTTTGGGATGTGTTGGAGAAGGTTTTGCACAGTGGTCAGAATCTGCCATCATCACTGCAAGATCTTGGTGAAAAATTAATGCAACACTGGATGGAAATAAATCTTGTGACATTGCAGAAGCTTATTGAAACAACGCCACAGCGAATGCATGCCATAATCAAAGCTAAAGGTGGTCCAACGAAATATTAGTGTGTGACCTTTGTTTTTTGGTGGTGACTTTTTTTTTGGCCAGACAGTGTACAAAACATGAAGAAAAAAGTATATTCCAGATCTGCCTTTGAAATTTGGGTAGATTTATTAGTAGATTTCATATAGTTGTTTTTATACAAGCTGGGATCAGATTCTAGCAATCCATCTTAAATCAATCATACTTAGTAGCTTCTTCCTCATCACACACACACACATACACACACACAGACAGTAACACCTGCTCTGAACATCTACCTGTAGCTGATACCAGTGCACACACACTCTCTCACCGTCTGGTCTAAATTCTTAATCATTGCTGGACAAAAGGCAATTCTGTCTCTCCTCTTTCAGACAGTCTCTCTGTCTCTCTCTCTCTGCCCCCGATGTTCTTTCTCTGAGACTCTCGCCCAGCGCCATTGTCTTGCCGGTGGGCATATAAACCTGTCTGGTTGACAGGGAACTCCCTCTGGAGAGCTGAGATCACAGATGCTCTGCTGATGGGATGTCCAGTTAGTTAGCACACACACATTCATTCTCATTTACGCAATCACACATGGATACACACATAGTTTGACCATCACGTCTTCATTCAAGGACACGCGTCAGACGTGCATACACACACACGGGCACACAGACAGGTCCATCTGGCCAGGAGAGGTGGTAATGTGTCTGTAGGTCAGGCAGGAGGCCGGCTGTGTTTGTTGGAAGCTTCAGTGAGTCCGCCGGGTCCTGCCATGATTAAGAACTCAAACTCACACTCGTGCACTGATTGTGTGTGTGCGCGCACGTGTGTGTGTGTGCGAGTCAAAAAGAGAGGAATTGAAAGGAAGAGAAAATTAAAAATGCTGAAACACCTTTGCAGCTGCTACTTCCTGAGCCAGACAAAGACATGAAATTGTTTATTGAAGGTAGTTTTTTGAGAGTTCCACTGCCTTTGGGAGCACATTATTCAGCTTAGGCTTGGTTTGCCCAATCTGCCACCTCGTTTCCAAAAACTGTGGGGATGCTACTGTATGTAGGATGTAAATTAAACAAAAATTTATATTGAACTGAAAAAGCCCAAAATATATCAATGGTTGAAAATTTGATTTTGATTTTTATTTTTTACTTTCAGCTCGTTTTGAATTTGATGCTAGCACAGTAGCATGTTTACCATTGTGCTGCATCACTTCTTCTTCCAGGTAAAATTGCACATTGGTTTGCGAAGGATGTAACTGGACTTTATGCTACATTAAAGCCTATAGGATGAAAAGAAAGAATCTGTGGTCTCTGAGTTCCTCCAAGCCCTGTAGTGTGTGCTATTCAGTAAACCCTGCCGACCCTATGTGGCCCTGAGTGGAAATAAGTCTGAAGTTATAATTGCTCACATTGAGACCCCTTGTAGAAAGAACTGTCCCCAAATGTCCCGGCTAGGACCCCATGTGGCCCACGTAGTCCGTCTATGAATTCCAGCCTTGTAGTGGAGTCTGTCTCTGTATAACCAGTTCTCTGGCTATAATTCCCCACACTCAGGCATATCATAGCATGCAGCTCTCCTCATGGAGACACCCACACAGAGACATTGTGGAAGTGAAAAGCTAAAAGCTATTGAAGCTAATTGCACCAACAAAAGCACAAGGGGTGTTTATGCAAATCCTCCTCTCATTCTGCCTCTAACTGCCATTCTATTCACTCCCCTCCCATTCTGTCATTTTTAGTTGCTTCCTCTCTCTAATATATTTCTCACACTAATTTCCCTCTTTATTCTTTCATATCTCACTGCCTCCTTATGTACTACTCTCCTTCATGCCATTCCATTCTACTTTCCCCTTTCTTTCCTCCCTTCTTACCATATTTTAGCTACTCTTTGCTTTATATTTATATTATATGTCAGCAATGATGGTAGTGCCATCTGTGTTGCCACCATTGTTCTTAATAATTTTTCCTTCCTTCATCTGTTATTATTCCTCCTTTGTTCTGTTGCATATCTTGAAATTGATCACAAGAGCTTAACAATACTCTCAGTCCTGACTATTGTGCTGATCGGCCAATCGTTTCTCCTCATTTGATTGATGATTTTTTTTTTAGCCAAGAAATTCTTTTTGTGTCATCATTCCAGACAAATCAGTCACCTCAAGGTCAGAGCCATAACATATATTGGGTGGCACTGCTAATCCGAATACCGAATATATATTTGTCAGAACGCTCATTCAAAGCCATCATTTACATTAAACTTCATGTTAAATTTTTGTAAACAGCGGTAGCTTTCATGTACTGCATATTTGTATAGTGCGCTGCATTACTCTACTTACTCGAAATGTCAGTGTCTGATTAAAGTGAAAGCCGTAAGCTTACTGTAGTAAATTTTCACTCACAAATCCTCCCTGTAACTGTCATCATGAACAAGGGAAAGGGTGGCTGTGACATTTGTGAGTTCCTGGGCCAGCCTCAGAAAAGAGAACCTAAGTTCATTCAGGGCCAACATAATCAAAAAAGGCTGCTATTTTCATTTGCAGTGATTTATATTTGCTCTGTCATGAGAGCAGAGTTGGCATCAGTGACGAAAGGCAGGGAATGAAAGGTGGAGCTGGGATGGAGGTGGGCTGCAAAGCGGCTTGCAGATGCAGAGTAACTGTGGAGAGGATACAACAGCTTAAATAGAGATTTGCTGGTTGGATGTGTAGAAATGTATCAGCTGAGCCATCAGAGGATGATGGGATTGTGGCTGAGCTAACATTGTGCCCTGCCTGAACTAACACTATGATCAATTTCAGAGCCTGGGGTGTGGTCGACCCCGGGCCTCTTAAACCAGATCTAGATCTCCAACCAGATTTTTCAGCTACTCAAACACAAGTCAGTTACCTGCTCAGTTGTGTATTTGGATGGCCTTTGTGATTTATGGTCCTATGATTATCCTATGGATAATCATAGGACCATAGGAATATGTGTGGTTGTGTGTGTTTGTGTTTATATGGCTATGGACCAGTCAGCTTTCTCTGCTATCTTTCTCTTCACTGTCTTTCTTTTGGTTTCCAGAGTCTAACCTGACTCGTGTGTTTTTGTTTTGTTTAGTTTGTTTGTTTGTTTTGGTTTTTTGTTGTTTTTTGATGATTATTGATGCTGGCAACAACAACAATAATAACAGGAGGGGAAGTTAGGGAAGACGGGAAAGTGAGGTGTAGGACGGCTGGAGTGAGAGAGAGAGCGTGCTGTGAACTGCATCCAGCATCAATTATTCAGCTTTCTGTTTCTTTGTACAAACAAGATCTCTGGCAGAGAGGACGACACACAAAGACACACACACAGAGCAAGAGAGGAACTCTGAAAACTAGACGGGGTGTGTTGGGAGAGAAAAAAGGTAGATTTGACTTGACATGCTTATTGACCACCTGATAAACATATAAGAATGACGCATTAACATTTGGGTGACATGCACATTTTGATATCAGAGTTAATATCTAATGGCGGTTTAAACTTTTAATTCAAAATGTCAATATTAGTCTAAAATGTTAAAGGCTCACATGAACAACAGAGCAGGGGATCAGTTAGTTTCATGTACTGCAAAGTTGCAAGTTTTATTTATATGATTATTTTCTTCAGTGCCACGATAATGTATACTTTTGTAATGTGAAATAAGCCACTTGTCAGTTGAATCACTCATGGTAAATGGACTAGTTCCTATATAGCGCTTTTCTACTCTAGTTGAGCACTCAAAGCGCTTTCTATACACATCAGGCAGATGTTTCAGAGATGAAGCTTTCAGGCAGAGACTCGCTGGTCAGCATATTGGAGCATATAGCAGCTAAGAGCCAGATATCTGGAGTTAAATAAGCGTGAACACTCCTTGTGTTTGTCAAGTGGTCACGAACACAAAATGATGATGCAGAGCCTGTCCTCCTGTAACAAATGATCTCACAGATCGTTTTTGCAGGCACATTTTACAACCAAATACCTACATTTAAAAAAAATAAATAAATAAAAATTAGCGACCTCTAGCGGTCATGAAAGGGCGTGTGAATAACATGTTTGGTTTTCTCTGACAAATTCTAAAGAAATGCATAAATATGGATTTTCTGTTATTTCTGAAAAGTCGATGGGGACTAAATGGCATTAGGAAACATTTGAATATTAAATAAACAGACTGGTTCATATATAGTGCTACTGTACTTGAGTACTTCATACAGCATTCCTCATTCACACCGATTCATACAAACACTTGCAGACTTGCATGCAGACTGGAGCAACCAGGGATTGAACCACCAACCTTCTAATTAGTAGAAGACCTGCTCAACCTCCTGAGCTACAGCCACATTGCACACTGAGGTAACACATGAAGCCACATGTAGGAACGCTCGTTTTTCAAAATGTTGGGTCTTTATTTTAGGGGTCCCCAAAAATTCAAACTCAATTAAAACCAAAGTTTCCAAAAAAGTCACTGCGATGAGCAGGTTCCAGTGCAGGCTATTTGTTAGACATCCTGGTTACAGAAAAGACAGACAGTAACAGAATTAAGACTAGAACACACACACAAGAAGAGAAGAGACAGGAAAGGGAAAGCGAGACAAAGAGCAAGCACCTTATTTTATATCTTTACAGATGGTAACTGCCCACTTGCCTTTGACCCCTCAGATTTTACATGAAGTCTCAACCCTCTGAAACTTGAACCCCAACCAACCACCTTGTGAGGCTCTGCCAGCTCTCGTCCCACATGTACTACAGAAACATACATCACCAGGGTACCTCAGTGGTTAACAACAGCTCTGGCAGGTGTCATAATGAAGGATCTTCTTTCAATTAAAACCTCTGCTATGAAAACACCTCTTTGACAATCCCCACTCTTTATCCCCGTGTTAATTCACGTTACAAAAACACAGGTGGGTCTGCAGAACTCCACTTCCAGGGGAAGTGTCATAAAGTTACCTAAAATACAACATGAGGTGACAAAGTCATGTGAACCAAAAATGTTCCTGAATCCTGCCAAGGCCTTAAACATATATGAGTAATAGATATAAGAGGCCTTATCTTTACCCAGTGACCTTAAAGCATACAGTGTTCATTAATCCAGTGTGTGTGACTTACATTTTTTAATACATTAGAAATATTAACAGTAAATACCAATGTAAAAGTGATAAAAATTCCCAACAAAATGCTCATACAGTATTGGGAACAAATGACTGATATTATCGCTCGGACTGGAGGACATGTTGTGATTATATTGTTCTGTAAGTGATCTGCAGTCACTGACCTGACTAACCTCCTCAGGATTTACTGTTTCATCAGAGACTGATTAGAACAGTTATGTATTTTATTCAGATTTGACTATTTTTTCCTAGAAATATGTTGGGGTGTTTTTGGTGACTAATCAAATTAAAGTATAGCTCTGTCCTCATTCATTTAAGTGCTCAGAGGTCACCGAGTTGACTGCTGAGTGCCAATACTTGCTTTTCTCGCCATTCTTTCTTCTCACCATTGCCAAGTGTTACTTTCTATGATATCTGGATACCTTGAGCTTGCCATTGTAAGGCAGATGTCTTTAAGGTTGAAGTAGACTCATAAAAAACTGCCTGAAGCCAATACTGTGCATGTTCATAATGTGGGTTCAGAATACCAAGACGCCTACTTTGGGGGGACTCTCATGTACTTTCCAAACAACCTACAAGATGAGCCGTGAGCTTTTGTTACTAAGCTGAGTGGAACTGTAACTTTGCATGGACTCACTTGGCATGAGTCAGACACTATTTAGTATTTGAATTGGGCACACTTTACACAAATTCATTTCCTGCAGTGAAAACTTAAATATCTCGACACAAAAACCCTACCAGACCTGATCAGAGTTGGATTTGGTTTTGGCCTATAGTATTATATCAAAATTAAAATAAAACAGAAAGAAGAAAGAAGAAAGGAAACTTCATCTACCTCATCTAAAATGAATGTAGACAACCTTACTGATGGGGTGTGTACTGTATGTGTGGTCGTGCATGGGTGGTTTGCAGCCTGGCCTCAGCACCAGGTTGCTGTAACCTTCTTTGATCAATCACAGTCAGGGATGCTGGTGGAGTGGCACCCAACAGATGTGTGTGTCTTTGTGCTTTTTTGTGTTTGTGTTATTCGGGGGGTAAATGAGGCGGTTGCAGGGCGGGGTCCAGGTGTGTTCTGTTTACACACGGCTTTGGTTTGAGGTTGTTTGAGAAGGTAAAGTGGCAGCCTGTGTCGTCTTTAGCTTAGAGTTTGTTTTTTTTTACAGTTCTGTGTATGCTTCTCCAACCTTCACTTCCAGTTTTCTTTTGGCAGAAAATGAAATATATAAATAAGAGTTTTGTCTTTGTTTTTTTTTTAATGGATAAAATTGGTCTTATATTTCCAGATATAAGTAGTGAAATAAGCTGGAACGTTTTGCTCAAATAAGCAAAGAGGAGGAAATGGGTTCATTTGCTTTGCTAGAAAAAAGAAAGTGTTTTCAGTCAATTCAATTCGATATAATGTAATTGTTTATTTGTGTTCATATCATCCTTTCTGCTTCTACAACTTTGTACTATTTCAACCAAAATGCATATCATGTAACATCGTCTGCAGACCTCCACTGTGGGGACACTTGATTCTTTTTTTTTTTCAATACTGAACCGCCTGATCAAAAGCGCCTTTTCGCAGCGGACTTGTTCATTTGAAAGAGTAGAAAAGCTCAGGTTTATTGATGATGACTCAGTTTCATGAAGTGTCCCAGTAAGCTATGGCAGTAAACCAGCGTGCACAGGAGCGGGCAGTGGAATGCAGCCATCTTTGATAGCTGCGTGAGCTTATCTGTTCACCAGCTTAACTTCAGGAGCAAAGTGCATCAGTTTCTTGTTTCATTGTTGTGGTGTATAGATGTGTGTGTTTGACTGCACATGTGTGTGCGTGTAGGGGGCGGTGTTGTAGGCCAAAGGTATGTTGTTCTGACTCTGGTGCCAAACTAATTAACGCTGTAGAGCTCAGAGGCCTGTGGAGAGGTTACACCACACTCTGCGTGTATGTGTGTGCAATATTCTGCCAAAATAGCTCTTTGCTCCTCATTCACACACATGTACAAGTACATAAACACCTCAAGCACGTATGGCGCACTCATAAACAGACACAGGCATCCCTCTGTCAGGTCCTGACTCTGCCTTGGCCGGCACTGCAACCATCTTGTTATCTACATCGCACTGCTGTGTGTCTGTGTGTGTGTGTGTGTGTGTGTGTGTGTGTGTGTGTGTGAGTCCACTTGAGTAATAATGTCATGTGGAAATCAACCAGAAGGATCAAATTTATTAAAAGTAATATAAATGAATGAGCAAAATAAATTTTTTCTAAGTCATTACAGTTTAGCACACTGAGGAGAGTTTAATATCTTACACTTTAATGGTAGAGTCCCTGTTGCAATTCTCTTCACACTATTATTAAAAATAAGCATTAAACTAAGAAAATCTTAAATGCTGACAGATCAAGAACTAGTGATATAAATAATTTTTTATAACAATGGCTTCAGAAGGCACTGCCAATAGGAGAATCGCAGGAGGAAGGAATTCTGAAAGATGAGTGAGGAAGGAAAAGTAAGCAGTAGAAGTGGGAAGTAAGGCTGGAAAAGGTAAAACAGAAGAACAGAAAAGAGAAGATAAAGGTGACAAGAAGGAAGGTTAAAAACAAACGCAGTGCGTTTAAGGCATTAAAAAAAAAATGCAAGAAACTGAAAAGAATGTCGAGACACTTTGGAGAGAAATGGATAAAAGACAAAGCCAATCCTGAAGGACTGGAAGGATGAAATGATTTAAGATGGGAATGTAGTAGGAAAGGAAAAATTGCAAGAATAGAGATATTAAAAGGAAAAGGGAACGGAGGTGTGCAAAAATGAATAGAAGGGAGAAAGTAGAAAAGAAAGAGGAGGATGATGGAGGCTGTCAGGGGAGGAAGACTCATTCACTGTCTGCTGGCTGTCGGCCAGAGAGGAGGAGGAGGAGAGAGTTGTCTCTTTGTTTGAAGGTTATAGGAGGACAAGGAGAGATACAGGAAGTGAGCAAGGAAGTGATAGAGATGAGAGAACGATGGAGTGAAAGAAAGAAGGGGGTGAGAGGAAGAGGCGGGTAGATTGCTGTAACAGAAAGGGGGAAAAAAAAAGAAGAAATGATAAAGACATGAAGAGAAATAGGGACTCAAGTAATTTTGTGTCTCTGAGGTGGCAGCAGCTTTTATACCATTAACACTGTGTGTGTGTGTGTGTGTGTGTGTGTGTGTGTGTGTGTGTGTGTGTGTGTGTGTGTGTGTGTGTGTGTGTGTGTGTGTGTGCGCGCTCCTGCCAACTCTTTAACGAGGGACTGCTGCTAATTTCAGAGCTAATACTGAACTGTTCCACACCACTGATTCCAGGGAGGAGGAGGAGAGGGGAGGAGTAACGGGAGGACATGTGGATATGGGGAGAATAAAGGAGAGGAGGTAAGGACATACTGCAGGCAAAAGGGGGAGATGAGAAGGAGGATGGAAATATGAAGGAAGGGAAACAAGAAAATAGGAAAGAGACAAAGGAGAGACTGAGAGGAGAGGTGGGGAAAGAAAAGTGCTGGGGGGAGAAGTAAGAAGATAGAAAAAAGTGGGAGGAGGACGAAGCACATTAGAGCAAATATACGGGGTGGAAAGAGAAGAAAGGAGATGAGGTAAGGGAGAGGGGAAGGGAAAGAGAGAACTGGGGAGAGTGCAAAATAAAAAGGAGGAGAAAGGAAGGGTGAAAAAAAGAAAGTTAAAAATGATAACAGGGGAAGAAAAGAGGGTGGTGGGATGGGAGAGATGAGATGTAGGTGACAGGAGCAGACAGAAACGAAGGTGAGAGGAAAACAAAACTCAAAAGGAGAGAAGGAAAGATCAGAGTAAAGAAGAAAAAAAGAGAAAATGGGAGAGGGCAAGGTCAGAGGACGTAAAGGTGAAGATGATTAAACTCTCCTGTGCAGTTACTTTGTCCTTCTCTTCTTGCATCCCTCTTTCATCATCCCTGGCCCTGCCCCTCAGTATCTATGGCCTGCTTTTCCCTGTCACTCAATATCTTTATTTTTTTAGTCATATTTGCTTAATTTCTCGATTTTCTGAATACGCATTTCTGCTATTTAAGGTTTTGCCACTCCATCATTTCATTCAGTAAAATCGGTGAAATCAATTAAATTGACCATTTTGCCAAAACCTCCCCACAGAGGTCAGTGTGGAGGCAAAGCCAGGTGTCTGCTCTGAGAATTGTGTGATTTGGGCTGCCACATCCACTCCAACCACCTCCTGCTGACTCTGGTGTTGTTCCTACTTTTTGGCACATTGTCTGTCCCAGTGCTTGAATACCACAGCATAACAAACTTTCCATTTTAGAACATTTTCAGAGGACTCTATTTAGTCCTATGGGCCTTCATTTATGGACAGCTCTCTTAAGGTCCCACCACAGCATTTCAATCAGCTTGGATCTGGGACCTTAATTCTTTACTTTTTCAGTCATTCTGCTGTAGATTTGCTGGTCTGCCTGGGGTCACTGGCCTTCTATAATCCAATTTTGGCCAAGCTTGCTCTCCAAAGGACGTTGTCCCAGAAGTCTTGTGGTTTGTTCAGATGCAGCTTTGCAAAGCTAAGCTGTGCCGCTGTGTCCTTTTTAGAAACAAGAGGCTCTCTCCTGGCAGCCTTTCTAAGCAGGCCACAGTTGTTCAGTCTTTTTCTAACTGTACTGACCTTGGGGTGAATTTGACGGGACGTCCACTCCTGGGAATATTGTGGCATCGTGTTACTTCACACCTGGATGCTCCTGACCAGCAATCTGCCAAAAGTTCTGCTCACACTTGCTGATGATCAGTTAATCAAGAGCACTGAATTAGGAGCACCTGGCTGCTACTCGCCCTCGTCATTTCTGTGGGTGTTCTTAGTTTTTCTTGTGACTATATCTACAGATGAGTTTGTCTTCTGCACAGTTCATTATGCAATTTAGTGTTGAGTTTTTTTTCTATTGTAATAATGTAATATTTAGGTAGTGGGCAAACATTGGCTTACTCGCCTGCTCTGTAATTTTGATTTTGTTAGCTATTCATGTCAGAATGTAGCCATGAATCTGTGTTACGGGGTCTCAGAATTTCTGGTTACTTTTATGCTGATTTATTAATGTGCATAAATACCACTATAGTCACATGGAACATAGTTAATCTGAGGCTAGTGTGGCTAAAACCTTACATAAATGGCAGAAACACCAGTAAAAAAATCTTGTTTTTTCCTTCAGCTGGCTGATTAAACTGAAATATGATACCCAAGCAGCACCTGATTGATCTTCCAACATGAATTATGGAGGCTGCATTCATTAATGTGTTTAGTTTTGGTGTATTTGTTTTGTTTTTATTAATGGTTGACACTGAAAACTGTTTCTTACAAGATGCCTCCTTGTAATTTGCTACCCTGCATTTATGTAAGTTGGATTTTGTTATTAATTCTTGTAACCATTCATCTTTAGTAATTAATACGCTCAACTCATATCCATAAAATTCACATTATTACCCCATAATGTTCATTATCATATTAGTCATATGAGCTTTGCTTAATTGTGCTGTGCTGTGCATTAATGAATGGACGCATTAAAGTTTACTTCTAAAGGAGATAACTGCTGTTGTCAAATTAAATGACTAAATGTCTGGAAGCTAAAAAGGACATTATAAACATTCAGCGAATGAATGATATCATTGGCTAAATGGCAGGGGAAATTAAGGGAATTTAAAAATATATTTGTAATATATTATGTATATATGCATAATAACTCACGGTGAATATGGTGGCTGTTTTCTTTCTCAAAATACATACTAATGTATTTACATCTGCATATTTAGGGATTCTCCAATGCAAATACAATTTTCCATTTTAAAGACAAGAGAAAATAAAAAGTGTCATGATAAGGCTGTCATAAAAGGTGTTCGTCAGTATATAACTGATATATGATGGCAAACATATTACTAAAGCTCTTTTTGAGAAATGTAACTGCAAATCCTAGAATGCTACAAAAAATATAGAATAAACATGGTCAGGGTTCTTGCCAGCAGTTGATTACCCGGCACTGTGCCTTGCTGACGTGCCGTCATGCTGGGCTGAGAATTTCAGCAGTTAGCTAACAGAACAGATCACTATTGGAACCATTAGCTAGCACCGCAGCCATTAGCATTAGCAAGTGGTTGTTCAGTACATTCGGTCGGTACCGAGAGGGGACCCTCATCCCCAGTCTTACATTCGGTATCTAGAGCAGCAGCTATCTTGGGAATTACCCCAGGCAGTTATTTTGGACTTACCAGGCAAGGTCTCTTTCTAAATGGATGGGGAGAGACCTGTAAGAGCAAACAAACCAAAAGAAAAAAAAAAAAAACAACAATATATAATTACATGAAGCATATTGGTGGGATGTTTGCTGTCATTCTTGGCTTGATGGTGTGAATCAATCCATAGAGAAAAAAAAAATTAATGGAGGCAAACATACCAACTGTGTTGCCATAAAGAATAATTGAATGCAGAAATGTGCACAAACGCACACTTTTTGATATATTAATATTGTTTTTCCTGTTAGTAAATGCGAAATGCAAGCTTACCAGTAAACCGCAAATGCAACAGTAACTGTATGACATTAATGAATATTGTGTCAGTATTCATAATCTGACACAGCTGTGTAGTTTTCAAAAAATGTAAATTAAATATGACTAAACAAATCACATTGTTGCAGTTATTGACTTGGTGACATGTTCAGTCATTACCATGACCAGGGTTGTCACAATACCCGAATTTCTAAATGACATTTAACAATAGTAAGCTAACATTATGCCAGCTAACATTACACTTTCCCTCTGATAAACAATTTGATTACATTCACACATCATATGAGAGTTTATTCACTAAGTGTCTGAGTCCAACAATGTTTGATCCACTTCAAAGAAAGTTTCACTACCACTGACTAACAGCAGCTAATAGCGGCAAAAACAGCAGCACTTACCGACAGAAAAGTTCAGCTCGGCTCAGCGTCGCTGTCATCAGACAGAAGTGAGCTTCACTGACTCATCAACTCGTATCAAATGCCTTTCACAAAGTTTTACAGCCTCCTCAAGAGTAAATAAACGACACTGAGGTAAACAGCGGATTGACAGCCTATCCTAACTACACATGAATGGCAGCCAGAGTTGTTTGTACTACAGCGGCCATGTTAGCTAGGATTATGCACTCGAATTGGGGGCTGGGGATAAGAAAACAGAAGTTCGGTTAAAATCTACTAACATCTAAAGATTTTACACACTGCAACTTTACCATTATTTTGTTATTATATCCTGCCTTAATAATAAGAGGTTACTAATGTGGCTATTGGGTAATTGCTAATAGCTAAAGGGCTAATGTAACTGTTTAATACTTCAGTGCTGTTGTGCTTTTTTTTTTAATTAATTAAATGTTATTAATTAATTAATAATAATAAAATGTTGTGCTTCTGTTTATGTGAGAGGAGGGCTGTCTGCAGCCATGTTGGGGTATCTGAGTGTCTGTTTTTTGAACACTGCCATGAAAACACACACACACACACACACACACACACACCGCAGTTTTGCTGTCCAAAATACTCACATAAAATATGGAATCATTTGCAGGTACTAAAAAAAGTCCCTATCAGATTTAGTCTGTTCTGCTGTTTCAGTAGCCCTTGCTCAAAATGTAAGTGCTTTGCTGTTTTATGAAATCAAGCCTCTTTAGAAATGAAACCATAAATTTTTGAGAGTTTTTTTTAATAGTTACCTTCTTTCATGTTGCTCCTGTTTCTTTCTGTTGCTCAAGTCAAGTCAAGTCAAGTCAAGTTTATTTATAAAGCACGTTTAAAAACAACAGCAGTTGACCAAAGTGCTGTACATTTAAGATAAATAAAATAACTTAAAACACAATGTAAAAGAGATAGTTAAAACAGGAAGCATAAAATTATAAAAACAAAAATAAAAATAAAAGAAAACAACATCAGTAATGTATCCAGTACTCATTTTGATTTAAAAGCCAAAGAATAAAAATGGGTTTTCAAACGAGATTTAAAGATGTCAACTGTAGGGGAGGTCCTGATGTGAAGGGGCAGCTTGTTCCATAATTTCGGAGCAACGACTGCAAAAGCCCGATCACCTCTATGTTTTAATCTTGACCTCGGTACAGTTAAGAGCATTTGCTCAGCAGACCTCAGTGATCTGATGGGAGTGTGCAGGCTTATAAGATCAGAGAGGTAGGTAGGTGCTAACCCATGCAACGCCTTAAAAACAAATAATAAAACCTTACAATCAATTCTAAAACTGACTGGTAACCAGTGTAAGGATGCAAGTATGGGGGATATATGGTCTCGTTTATGAGTGCCGGTAAGTAATCGTGCTGCTGCATTTTGAATTAGTTGCAGACGACGAAGTAGCGACAGACTGACACCTGAATAGAGACTGTTACAGTAATCGAGTCGAGATGAAATGAAAGCATGGATAGCTTTCTCAAAATCCGTGGAACAGAGAAATGGCTTCACTTTTGCAAGCAGACGAAGATGGAAGAAGCTAGATTTGATGACGGTATTAATGTGCTTGTCAAAACTAAGATTTGTGTCAAGGATCACCCCCAAGTTCCTTGCACAGGGTTTATTATATATCTTTAAGGGGCCAAGGTCATAGAGGTCAGGGGTACCAAACACAATGACCTCGGTTTTCTGCTCATTTAATTTAAGAAAGTTTTGAGCCATCCATGTTTTAACTTCCTCCAGACAGTCCAGTAAGGCCTTCAAAGGACTCACTGAGTTTTTTTTCAGTGGCAGATAGATCTGCGAGTCATCTGCATAACAGTGGAATGGGATGCAGTGTTTTTTAAAGACTGAACCCAAGGGGAGCATATAAATTGAAAAGAGGGCTGGGCCAAGAATGGACCCCTGGGGCACCCCACATGAGAGCAGGCTTTCAGAGGAAGAAATCTCTCCCAGCCTAACTGTAAAACTTCTGTTCGTTAAATAGGATTTGAACCATTTAAGTGCAGTCCCTTTAATACCAACAAAGTGCTCCAGTCGAGATAAAAGGATACCATGATCTATGGTATCAAAGGCAGCACTAAGGTCTAAGAGTACTAAAATGGCAGAGTCCCCCAAATCAGTAATAGTTAAAAGGTCATTTAAAACTTTTAAAAGTGCGGTTTCAGTACTGTGATATGCTTTAAACCCAGACTGGAATACTTCAATAACACCATTTTGGTCTAAGAAGGTCTGGAGCTGAAGGAGGACAACTTTCTCCAAGACTTTTGAAAGAAATGGCAGTTTAGAAATTGGTCTGAAGTTGGATAAAATGGTTGGGTCAAGGTTTTGTTTTTTAAGAATAGGTTCTACCACAGCGTGTTTAAAATCAGCAGGGACACAACCAGAATTAAGACTGCTATTGATAATAGACAGCACACTCTTTCCCACTGTGTAAAAAACATCCTTTAGTAGGCGAGATGGAATAATATCTAAAGGACATCTTGTGGGTTTCAACTGGTTGACTACTTCATTCAGCAGTGAGAGAGACACGGGCTCAAAGTGGTCAAAGGTAGTAGCGGTTATTGTGTGAACAGATGGGTCGGTGACAGGAGGGATAATATGAGACCTAATATTAGCTATCCTATCAACAAAAAATCTTAGTAATTTTTCACACACAGCTTTAGACGCAACAAGAGGAGGAGCACCGGGAGGTGCTTTACTTCTTCTCTCTCCTCATCTCTTCTTCTTGTGATCTCTTCTTCTTGTGATCTCCCTCTGTTACACATTCTCTCTAGGATAGTCAGATGTAGCATCACTTCTTTGCTAGAATTCATGCTGATCCCCGCATTGACACACTCTTACTGGAGAAGGATTAGCCTTTTTGTGATGCTGTATGTGCGTGTGTGTTTAGTTGTTGGAGGTGAAGCCAGGGTATCCTCATAGAGGCAGATTACAAACTCCTTCAAATTCCATTTAAAAATCATTGCGATCTTTTTCTTTAATACAGATATTTATTCAGTTTGCACCTCAAACAGAATAAAGTCTAGTGGTATGCATCCATGAAGAAAGCTATTTGAAGTTTTTATTTGGTTCTTGTTCGGCAGTATCTGGTTTGGGGATTTCTGTTTCTGCCCCAATTATTTGTGATGCTCACAGAGCTACAAATGCTTTGATAATCTTGTATTTCTGGAAAACCTTTTAGCATGGCTGCTGTCATGTGATTGGAGAGTGTTTTAAAGATGTACCTGTCCTATTTCAATACTGGACACAGAATACAAGACATATTTTTATTAGAGTTGTAGAAATGGTGTTGGATATTGAGTTTAAGAGCAATATTTGATTATGGATTTTTTAAAGATTGTAGCTGAGCATGAGAAACTATCAGGCTTCAGTGTTTCCTAAGTTCACACTCTCTCTCTCTGTAGTGCCTCTTCACACACCGACGCAAACACAGTGAGCTGCATTCCAGTGGCTGCTCACAACAGGACTAATTAAACACATAATGGTTGGTTGTTGGGTATCCACATCCACAGAAAAATCTTTTTCAGTTATACTCTCCCACACCATCATCTCACTCACTCACAGCCACAGACACACACCAAGTCACAGCAAGTTTTAATCCGATAATTTGTTGGCTTTATTTCTGCTGATGACTTGGTCATTGTGTCTTTATGATCAATATGGCCACTGCCTGTTTTTCCCTCTTTCCTCTGTACTTCGTTCTGGATATATGGGAGGACCTCATTCCACTATATTTGTGTCCTGCTGCTTATTTCATATTTTTCCTCTTCACTTCCCCACTATTAATAACTGTTTGGGCTTCTTTTATCCCCATCTTATCTCTCTTACCTTCCTGCTCTTTTTCTTCTTTTTACTCCCCCTTTAATGTATTTCATAAATCTGTTTATATTCAGTTTTCTTTTCCTCTACCTTCCTCTCTTTCTTTTAGCTCCTTTCTCCCTCCCTCCCTCCTCTCTCTCTCTCTCAGTAGGTAGATTGGATTTGGCACTCAGTCCCCTGATCAGTGATCACACGCACATGCACACACATCGCGAGCAGGGGTTTCACCGCCATGGCTATGTCAGCAGGCGGGGCTTAATCCAAAGTGACACTTGTTCTCTGCCTTCCTTTCCCATCGCCATGGAAGCAATTACCCTCCTCCTGAAGGGCCTTTTGTGCGTGCGTGCTAGTAGTGCCTGTGTGTGTGTGTGTGTGTGTGTGTGTGTGTGTGTGTGTGTGTGTGTGTGTGTGTGTGTGTGTGTGTGTGTGTGTGTGTGTGTTCTCGTCTTCGCCCGAGTTGACGGGGTGGAACCTCGGCTGTGGGTCACCTGAATGGCTGAATTGAAAGATGAGGGAGAAAGAGAGAGGAACAAGAGGAACAGAGAGAGCCTGTCAGAGGAGGACAGAGGGACAGTAAGATTAAATAGATAAGAAGGAAGAGAGAGAGAGAGAGCTTTCTTTCCTTTAGCTTTTTCCATCTTTCTCTCTCTCCTTTTTTTCTCTCACTTTCACCATTTTTGGCCCCTACTTTTAAAGAATATGTCAGAATTTGATTATTTAAACCTTCAAAAAGCAGCAGTTTAACTATTTCCAGTGCACAATAACATAAATGACATGTTTTCACTGAAATCTCCAGTTTTGGCACACACATTCACTGGATTACTGTGTTTAATTACAGTTTGCTACCTGGTACTAAGCATATTACTTTATGATCCAATACATGTATTTAAAAAAAATTCTCATTACATTCAAATATCATTTTTGGCTTGGCAGTCTGTTATATAAAAAAAAAAAAAGCTAATCAGCTGCTTGTCAGAGTTAAGACGTTTGAGTTAATAGTTCAATCAAATAATTAGCCTGGAGACCTGTTGGCGACCATCTGGTAACCACCAGTCACAATGGAAAAATGTATATTCCCCAAGTGGTTGCAAGTGCTTGCTGGCAGTTGCTGTTAAACTGATTGCTAAAAACCCCATTCATGCAGGCAGTCACTTGGTAAAAGTGTTGCCAAGTGGTTGCAGGATGTTTCTGGTAGCCACTAGCATGAAATTGGTCATAAAGCAGAATGTGGCGCTGCACCACAAAAAACCTCCTTGCAATTTCTTTGGTCTCTAGCAGGTTGCTGCGTTTGCAGGTAGTTTGCCTGGAAGATTCCTACCGGTCTGCAAATGCTCACAAACTACTCACGATGCAGTAGTAAAACAGTAAAAAGTGTGAAGAAAACTGGAAAATTGGTAACTCTTGGTAGCCCATGTGTAGTAAACAGTTAATAAGTGTGTAAAAGACGCAATTAACTTTCTATTTTAAACAGTTTTCCTTTCTCACATGTGGCACACAGTAGGTGTTAGTTTGCTTCAGACACACTCGCACTACTGAAAGGTGTCCACGTGCTTTAGAGGAGGGAGCTACTTGGATATAATGTGTTGGAGGCAGAACATGCATCACACGGACTCTGCAGTAGAAATTCAGGCTTCAGGCTTCAAGTGTGTGTATGAAGACAACTTATAATTTGATACTGAAGAATATCATATTGTGGTCAAGCACTTGGCTGCTTTATATTAGGGATTGTCCAGTTGTCAGCCCAGCTGATTACTGGGGCTGATATTTAGCATTTTTCTGATTAACGGCATGTTTATTGTTTTTAAACCAATTTCCAATAAAACAGATTAATGTAAAATTGTTATGCAATGCCTATTTGAACCAGATGTACATTTAGCCAGTCTTAAACTTTACACCATATGCAAATATGTGTTTAGGTATACAGAAATAGATTTATATCTGTTGACTGTGATGGCTATCAGTGGTCAGGACCTCAAACCTCCCCACATTTCCCTGTTGTTCACTGTGCAGGGCTCCTGAATCATTTATCTCTTGCCTTCATCTCTTTATTTTCATATTGCTCGCTCTGTTTCTCTTTATCTCATCAGAGACATTCCTCTGTGGATTTTTTTTTTCTGAAGTGCACACTGAAATTTTCTTCTTCTCATTTTGACCTCTGCGGATGGATGAGCTGATCATGTAAACAGATACTCTGATATCTGGAAAGAACAGAAAAATTAAGCAGAGTTCATATTCTAAAATATAAATGGAACAAAAAATGGATTTCTGTTCAAGCAAATGATTGAAGCCATGAAATAAACAAACTTTGGTCTCTGAGCAATGCAGGGACACAATACAATACAATACAATAGAAAACATTCAGGTTTTTTTTCATGCATTTTTTTCACTTTTTGCATGCTACATTTTGCCAGAGTGATTTAGGCTGTTCTGAAAGCTGTCACATTCTGGTTTGAAAAATCATGCAAACCTGACCAGAGCTGCTCAGAACCACCTTCTGTCATAGTTAAGGTAAAAGAAGAGCACAAACTCTGCCCTTCCATGTGCAAACATGGAAAGCTAAAAGGCAAGGAGAATGGCAGCAGGACAGGCATTCATGACAAAGGATGTAATATGGAGGAGGTGGGTTGCAAAGTGGCTTGCAGGGGCAATAATAAATAAAAGTATTTATTTGCACAGCTTTATTTTAGATAGGACATGAAGAATTAACACAGGCTGTGTAAATAAATGTTTATAAAATGTGTGCTGATGTTGTCATCTTTCAGAGCCACAAAGATTTACACACTGGAACTTTCCAATTGTGATGGTTAGTGGTGTGGGAGAGACTCAGGCGCAGACTGAGGAGAAAGTTCACAGGTTTATTTACACATAGGTTAGCAAAAATGTCAAGAATTAGTCCAGTTCCACTAGAAGAGGTTTGGGTGCCGGCTGGGGCCACACTCCAAATGAAGATCCTGCTGATAACAAAAAACACTTCTTCTCCGTACTCTCCTCAGCTCTCTCGGGGTTTTGGTAGTTTGGTGAAGCAACCCGGCATCAACTGAAGGTCTCCTCCTCAACTAAATAGGGCTGCCATAATTAGTTGATGGCCAGCAGAATGCATCATTCAGACTGAACTTCTTGACCTGCAGACCATCTAATATAGGCAGTGCCAGACCAAAGCCAGAAAGATTGTGAAAAACCCCAGTCATCCCAACTATGGACCCTTCTCTCTGTTGAGGTCAGGGAAATGCTTTTGCTCCCTGAAGGCTAACACAGAGAGGCTGAGGAGGAGCTTTTTCCCACAGGCTATTTGGGCCCTGAATCAGTGTGTATTCTGAGCATACAACAGAGCGAGCAATATGAAAATAAAGAGATCAAAGCAAGAGATAAATGATTCAGGCGCATTGTGTTATGAACGACGCTCGTTGTTCTACAATTCAGGACGCATCAAAACAATACGATACAAACATCCATCCATTTTCTTCCGCTTATCCAGGGCCGGGTCGCGGGGGCGGTATCCTGAGCATTGAAGCCCAGACCTCCCTCTCCCCCCGCCTCCTCCTCCGGTTTACCCCTGATTCAGACTTCAGCACTGGGTCTTCGTAGAGCTACGACGTAACCCACCTAAGTGGCCGATGTTTATGCTTGTGCAGGTGCATTGGATGTGTTAATTACCTTTCAGAAACATAAAATGTTGGGATTTTTTCCCTCCTGGGTCCTACTCTTTGCTGTGGTCGTGTTTTTTAAGGTGCAAACACATTTGTCCCGCTAGTTTTTCACTTCTTTGTACAAATTTGAGGTAAGTAACCAGAAATGCAGGGAAGGAAGGATGTTTCTCCAGAGGTGCGCTTCAGGTTATGTTGCAAAACTTCAAAAATAACTAACAATATCAGACCTAATAAAAGTATCAAGATTGAGAGATTTATGGCATTTTTCTATAACGATGTCAGGGCTGCAGGGCCATCTGGTGGCAGATTGCTGCATAACATTTAGGACAAACATTTCTTGGCACTGGGTATCAATTAAAACCTTAATTATTAGGCTAACCAACTAGTATGTCTCGTACCGACTACTGACAATAGTGACAATTAGTCATCTAGTCGACTAGTCACGCACATCCCTAGTGAAAGTATAGATCAAAATCTTTTGCTACTATCCACCTTTTGATGTGGACTTCCTGCTCTTTCAAAGTTGAAAGACCCTTTTCTATTGTTTCAGGACTTACATAAATAATTTCTGATGGTTGAAAAGAACTTGGGGAATTTATTGCTTTATTCAATCTGCAGTTACCTTTGGGTAGATAGATGTTTTACCTGCCATACCATAGAAACAGCATACTGTATCTCCAAACTGCTTACATGCTGTCAGCTGCAATAAATAAGTCAGACAGCATATCTGCCTGGCAACAGTTTGTCCTGTCACATGACTGATGGCCAGTTTGACCTCCAGTTGACCTGAAAGTTAAACCTCAGCCATTCAGTGACCTTCCCAGCATGCTCTCTGCCTACAGTACATGCTCTTAAAACAGTCAGGCACGCACGCGCGCACACACACACACACACACTAACACACACACACACACATGCAGGCATGCACACACCAACACACACACACATATCTCCTCCTTTCAGCTGACAAGTTCTTTAAAAAGCCATCGACCCACCTCGCTGAACTTTACGACATGACACACACACATACGCACGCACACCTCGCCTGCCGTGACAAGCTCTTTAAAACACCATCAAGTCACCCGGCTGAACTTTACGACACAGTTTCATTTCATGTTTATAAGACCCAAACACCTCCACGAGCACACACACATATGCACCGATCACAACAAGTGTTGCATTTACCTACTCAGCCGGTACATGATAAATATGTCTGTTTGAGTCAAGGTCAAACACACCTCCTTGTCCACTTACACACACGCACACACGCTCTTCTACACAGGCACAGCTGCAAACAGCAGACAGACATGAAGACATATTTGTTGTCCGTCAACATAATGCTTTCCAAGTTTGCGGAACAAATAAATTCCGTCTGCCTGGCTGCACTTCGCTCTCCCAGCAGCCATCAGTGCTGACTTCATACACACAGTGGACAGATTTGTGTGCGTAAATTTGGTAAATGTAGTGAGTTTTTTTTTTTTTTCTTACAAAAACATTTAGTGGATTCTCCTTTTTTCTTTTTCTCTTCTGAAATATTTTTGTGTCAACCACTCCTTTCTGTCTTGGATGGCTGTGTATAGTCACAATTACTATAATAAAAATATATATTTTTTCCAAACTGTATTTATATTTGGCCACATGGCTCTGTTGTGTCACCTCCCCACACTTACATGTGCACACATGAGAAGCTGGAGGTGGGGAGTGCATCAGTAAAACCCAGCATGGAACCGGGTAGGCTTTAAAACAAAAAAAAAAATGGCACTGATTAAATCATATACAGCATGAAAGAATGAGCTGGGTTGGGTGTGCGTTGCAAAGCGGCTTGCATCTGTGGGCGGGCCAAAGCAGCTTAAATCGTGCCCTCTGTGTGACATTTGCCAGTTATTTGCATTGAGATGAGCTGATTTGCTGGGACTGCAGCTGACTTTGACTCCATGGCTTACCTGAACTATACTGTGCTACATTTCTTTTTGGAAGGCTTTAAATGACTATAAAGATCCGCTCCCCTTTTGTGAGGTCATCAGGTTGCACCTGTTTGGGTTGACAGTATAAAGTGATTTATTTAATGCTGTAAATTACGACACATGCAACAAAACAAGACTCCAAGTGCTATACGTAGAATGTGAAGCCTTTTTTTTAACAACATAAAAGCTATAAATCAATAAAATTCAACTTTTTTAGAATGAAAGTGATTACATAATTTGAAAAAGTAATATATTTTTCAACCTCATCTCTCCATTTATTGTTTGTTCCCCCTGATAAATAAATGACAAACTGTATGAAAATGATATTCTCTGCCAGATGACATCCATTTTTCATCTGTAGCCCTAAACAACTCCTCCTCCTCTAAAGTGTTTGTCCGCTATCCCTCCATCTCATCCCTCTTCTTCTCTTTACACCCCCGTCTCCCCCCTTTATCCTCCTACATTTTTCCCTCTCGCATTTTTTTTTAAGCTCCAGCAAAAATTAATCACCTGTCTTCCTGTCTTTGTGTGTGCGTGCGTATGCGTGTGGTGCCGGCAGGAAGCCCACAGAGGTTTTTAGCAGCTGATTTATTGCCGAGTTAATTCATAACGGCGTCCGATGATGATGAGAGGCTGCAGGAAAGTATGGTCGTCACTGTTGTTGTTGAAGGGTGGGGGTGGGTGGGGTGGGGTGGGGTGGGGTGAGGGGGGGCGAGAATAAACAGAGTCATTCTTTGATATAAAGTAATAGGGTGGAAAGCGATAGAGGAAAAGTAATGAAAAGAAAGTTATGGAATAAAGTAAAGGAGAGACAGATTGTAAGGTGCTTTATTGTGTAGTTTTAATGTGAAGTAATACAGTGAAAGAGTGAGGAAACTTCATGTTTGTTGTGTAGTTTCCCTCAGAGATCACTGAATTTCCTGCTTATCGTTCTCTGAAGGATAAGTGACGGTTAAATGTGGGAGTGTTAAGATTGTCATCACCAGAAAAATGTACGAATGCAAACTATTTCCAGGGGCCAAATCAAAAGCAACAAAGTGTGTGACATGGTGCTGAAAATAAGTAAGCTACTGACTGCAGTGTGTATCAGTCATCATACCAGACAATCCCCAAATGAGAACTGCTGTCTTTGGCTCAGGCCAGAATCTGTAAATGGACAGGACACTAATTTCATCCATCCGTCCTCTTCCGCTTATCCTGTTCAGGGTCGTGGGGGGGTGGGGGTGGGGGGCTGGAGCCTGTCCCAGCTGTCATAGGGCGAGAGGCAGGGTACACCCTGTACAGGTCGCCAGCCTGTCGCACGACTAACACAGAGAGACAGACAAGCATTCACACTCTCATTAACACCTATGGGCAATTTAGAGTGAACAGTTAACCAGTTAACCTAATTCCACTAACTGCATGTCTTTGGACTGTGGGAGGGAACTGGAGGAAATCCACGCAGACACGGGGAGAACATGCAAACTCCACACAGAAGGCCAAGGTGGATTCTAGATGTCATTCTAGCTGTGAGGCAGCAGTGTTAACCACCACGTCAGCACGGGCAGCAGGGCGGCGCGGTGGACACCAATTTCTGTTTTTCTTTTTGAATCAGAGAACAAAGTGTGTTTTGACTCTTTTCCAGGATACTTTGAGATCACTGCTGCCTGATCTATTCCACACAGTTATGTAGCAAAGGATGCAACCTTCCATAGTGACCTAGCAAGTTTTGTAAAAGCGAGACTGATGGGTTAGTGAGCTATGTTGAGTTTAAAGTCAGAGTTTTCATTGTCATCACCATCGTAACTATTTATAGTAAGCTATATCTACTGAAGGAAAACATTGTATATATGGAACTTGTTAAGCCATACAGTACCTCACTAACACCAAGCTCTAAAGTTACAGCAGCACAATCTAGCATTGTCACTGTGTTGCTTGTATTGCTGATGGAGAAAATGTAAAAGTGTTTTTTATGCTTGGTCCTAATCTGCTGTTAGGTTTCTTTCACAGTGCTAGAATAGCAACTATTAGAGCTCAGATTTATTTGTTACACTCGTAGGCTACTTATTATCAATAATGTTTAATAAATTAAATTAATTTCACTTTGATCTGGGGACGAAATAAAGTGATTTACACATCTCCTTTATGAGGCTCTGGCAGACCTGAACACACCGAGTAACAGTTAAATATTTTCAGAGCTTTGATGTGTGGCTGTGATGTTAGAAATAAACAGCAGAGCTGCAAGTGCACTGAGCGGTAAAATAAATGGTCATGAATTCACAAGCTCTTCTGCATAATTACTCGTCTTGGTAGGGCGAAAGAACACAGGTGATCCCTTTCCTCAAAAAAAAAAAAGTAACACACGACTACTGAGAATCACGTTCTGCACATCACTTTTGTGTGATCGGATTTCTTACATCTTTTTTTCACTTCTTACAGGCTGCAGGCTCTGAGGAAGGAGAAGTCACGGGACGCGGCAAGGTCGCGGCGGGGGAAAGAGAACTTTGAATTTTATGAACTTGCCAAGATGCTGCCTCTGCCGGGCGCCATCACCAGCCAGCTGGACAAGGCCTCCATCATCCGGCTCACCATCAGCTACCTGAAGATGAGGGACTTCGCCAACCAGGGGGACCCACCGTGGAACCTGCGAATTGAGGGACCTCCGCCTAACACCTCTGTCAAAGGTAGAATGGACACTGGACAGACAGAGTTTGTCTTTCAGGCCCTGTTTGTGGTTCTGTGTATTTCCAAAAAAGAAAATCAGTAAGAACCAAGAAAGACTCAGGACTAAAGTCTATGCTTTTGCATTTGAAAGATAAAAATTCAAAATTTTCTTTGTAGCGATTGGTGCATGTCCTACCACAAGTACATTTGTTGCCTCGTTGATTATTTGAATCATGATGATATAAGTCACACATCACCTGTACATTTCAGACCACTGAAGTGCTGTAGGTGACCTGAACACTTGTAACTAAGCTCGGACATACAAACACATGAAAGGTATAAAATGACAAGTTACCACTATATCCACCATCTGCCTCAGCAGTCAGTAACTATTTTACCCTCTGGGCAGTTGGTTCCTTCTTATAGTCGATATTGCTAATTGATTACTATCTCTTGATACATGTACAACACAATAGATTACATTTTCTAAGAGGTTGGGCTTATTACATGTATATTGCTTTGCAGCCAAAGGCCGCATATAAAAAATGGATGTAGCGTCTGTTTCTGAAAAGTGTAATCTATGCTGGAGTCTCTTCAACCTGTATCAGAATTGTTTTCTGGCTAAAAATGAGCCTATGGTGGTTGATTACATGCAACAGTAAACATAATTGGCCTGTTGTGCATTGGTGTTGGGTTACCTGGCAGAAATTCATGCAGTTACTGGTTACTGTTACTAAATGGATTACACAAAAATCTAATATGATAAAACCTGTGATCTGTGATCCAAGATTTTTTAAAAAAGCATCTTTATCAGTATATTATGAGTTATAGGTTAAAAGTAAACAAGTTTTATTTAAAAATAAAACTGGAATAAGTTTGCATAGTCCAACCTCTGTCTGAAACATTTTATTTAGCTCATTTTTGACAGCCTGCCTTTCAAAAATGAAGCAACGTTGGTGACGTACCCAAAAGCTGTCGACTGCAAACCAGTTTAGCTGCTAACAGGAAGCTTTAGCTCCTCCAGGCTTCAGATTTTCAGTCTAAAAGAAATAACTCACTGTAACTAATGTAAAAGGTGATTTTGTTGGACAACTTCTCTGTTATAAAATCTTGAGTTTAACAGTGAACAGAAAAAGGGTTCGAAAATGGTTTGGTTCACCATTTCGAACCCATACGGCTGTCTGACAGGAAAATCAGGAAGTGTGTAAGTGAGAACATCTTTATTGTGACAAGTCACACAGATTGCTTTCCCTGATACGGTGGTGACGTTTATTGGAAATAACTGGAATCCACTGGATATTGCAGATTGCGCTGATGCTGAAATGTGGAGCTTGACGCAATGCAAAGGCGTCTGCCACACCTGAGTGAGTGCTGGCAACCCTCTATTATTTATGCTATCATTAAAACCACCAGCAGAATGGTACAGCCCAGTATAGATGTCAATAGATGGTCCCACTAAAACCACCCACAGTGTCTGCACTGTGACTGCAATTGGGTCACTCAGGACAATTGAACCATAGCTAGCATAAATGTTGGACCCGGGCAAAACCAAAATTCTGCACACTTATGTGGCTGATGCAGTGCCTGCATAAAATGTAGATGTTGTGGAGGAGAGGAGAGCTGACTGCATAAAGTCAACGATGTTATGTTCAACTTTATGTTCAACGACTGTTTTATACTTTTTTTTTTAACTTTTTCCCCTCAGTTGTTATGATTTTGGTGCCTGTAATTTTCCAATGATCCTGGGAAAAGTGTTTTTCTAAGGGACCGGATTTTCTCTGTGTAGGAAAAATGCTGTTTTATTTTTTCTGATGGTCAGTAGGGGACAGCTCTTGTTGCAAAATGTAGCCCAGTTGTATAAAGCCTATAGAAAAACACCCCTCGACTTGACCTGTGCTTTCAGTATGCATTTAAAGTTCAGTCGCTGGTCAAAAAGGAGGAGAAAGCACAGTATACTTTTGGGTGGGCCTACTTTGTAATAAAAGATGCTCTGCTTGAAGCTTTGAAAATATAACTTTAAATTGGGCTTTAACTTGGTCTTGTTTTAACTTTCAGTTTTAAAAATGGAAAAAAAAAAGTTTCTGAATAAATATGTTTACAAGTTTCCAAAACTTAACTGACTCCTTTTAATAGATTACAAATTTTCTGATTTTTTTTTTCCGAGATTGCCCGTGAAGTCTTTCTGTAAATATGAATTTTGCAATAAAAAATTCAGTTTAAGAGCTAAAGAAGCTTTGCGGGCTTCTGATCTTAGACAGATTCTTATGGAACAAACTGAGCAAATCTGACAACTCAAGCTTCTAGTACTCACCAGGAAACGCTCCACTAGCTTATTTTCCCTCTGTGTTAATGTCAGCACACAGCTTTGTAAGACAAATCAAACTTTTTCTAACGTTCACTACTTTTAGTGTTCAACGCCAAAGGGCTTCTGTAGTTAATCAGATTATTTTAAAAAGAAAACAACCTGAAAATTTGGAATAATGAGTCTTTTTCAGTTTAAAATTATATGGATTGTAGGTTTCATGTATTGGCACTTCTTATCACTTGCATAACAAAAATTTAATAGTGTTTTAAGATATTTATGGATTGATTTCTGACCCAGATGACCTCTTTTCAGCAAAAACACTCTCTGTCATTGTAAACTGAACCGCAGCAACAGCTTTACTGCCCAATTTAGCTTCCACAAAAGCTCGTCTTTGTGTCTTCAAACAGACCTTTTCATTCAAATGAAAGTGAGCATGCAAACAGAGGCGTATCAGGCTTACAGCTAGCAGCACTGCAGTGACTGTCTGGCTCTTTAAACTGCTATCAAACAACTTGCAAAAGCTGCAGAAACGCACCACGGTCACACACACACACACACACACACACACACTCACTCACTCACACACGGCTAGCTTCAGCGCTAAGTGATTTTTCTGTGAAGGGAACATTAAGCTTTGATGAATTTCTGCCTGGAGTACCAGAGTGTACACAGCACTTGTGAATCTAAGTGGAATTTGCCTTTGAAATGGCCCCTTTGTGCGACGCACTTAAAGGAGAAGAGGAGCGTTTGCTTTTAAAGGGGACATTTGGGCTCGTAGGAATGACCCAAAGATAAAAGCAAATTGTCTGAAATTTGTGGTGGGGAAAGTGTGTTTCACTGTGTTTGTGTGGCTGTAAGAACTACAACCGCGGATATTTACCCGTGAACTGGAGTGCATGTGGAACAAGGACTGTAGCTGCGTATGAGTGACTAAAGGTAATGCTGATGTGTTTGTGAAGGTGCAATGAGTTTGTGCGTTCAGAGGTATGCATGGGTGTTTCTACGCATGAGCATGTCTCTAATGTGTGCGCACACATGCCCTCTCCACACAACAGCAGATGGCATCATTGTCGGCAGCGCTTTGAAGAGGCGCATGCATTTTAATGAACAGGAGAGAAATGTATACACCGGATGAATGTGTGCGTGCGTGTGTGTGTGCTGGATTGTTTAGGAGCTCTCAGGGCTGCGTGTTGTATATTTCCTGTAACACAACCCCACAAGAGAGCATCACACTAAATCACATTTAACATGTGCACGGAGCAAAAAATACTTTATGAACTAACTGTAATCTAATTTTTGTGAAAACTGATAATGATAAATGTCAGCAGTAATGCTCTGGTCTGCCTGTTGGTGTGTGTTGTGCGGCTGGACTAAGTATGTTCCTGGCAACTAATTAAGTAGTTAATTAACCCGCTGAGGTCTGATTAACTGTCAGTGATGATACCAACCCTGACCCTATATCATACTGAAAGCTGTTTTTGCTTTGTTTCCTTTAGTTCTGCGTCTCTCCTTAAAAAAATAAAAATATAATAAACTCCATGTGATGCTTTTCAGTCACATCTGTAAGTTGTAGCTGTAACAAAATAACCCGGACTACACGCTTTCTGAACTCATTTTGCCCGAGTGGCCACACTCTGAGGGAGGGTGAAAATCAGTTTACTAACCAACAGGAAAAACCACTCACAGTTTTGACTGTTTCTCTTGTTACAAGGATCAAATCAAACCTGATAACGTAAACGTCCCAGAGATAAAGACATGAAGACGAGGTCAGCATGTCCTCAGTGTGAAGGTCAAAAAACACAAAGCAGACTTTTCTCAAACAGAAGAACAAAAAAAATCTGCAGGAACAAAGTGATGTTTTTACGAACACACATGCCTGCACACAGCAATTCAATCCAGCTGCACCTCCTGTGTGTGTGTGCGCACACACACACACACACACACTTACACAGTATATTTTCTCTTTCTCTTTCTGCAAAGTTGTGTGTGTGTGTGTGTGTGTGTTCAGATTGTATTCTCTCTCCTATTGACTGACACTAATGAATGAATATCCTCCTACAGAAGACTGTGTGTGAGTGTGGGTGCATCCTTGCCTATGTGACTTTTTAGTTTGTAATTGTTTTGTGTGTTACAGTGTGTGCGCGCGTGTGTGTGTGATTCATAGTGTTCGGTACAGCAGAGTTATTGATTTTGGCCTCTGTGTAGCTGCTCTGCATTGGTTCAGGTAATGAAGATCATTGTGTGTGTGTGTGTGTGTGTGTGTGTGTGTGTGTGTGTGTGTGTGTGTTATTCCTGTTGATGACTCCATACTCTTTTGGTTTGACCCACTGACAGTCTCCTAATGTATTGTGCTTTTTGCTTCACAGTTTCATGATTTTTTTTCTAGCATGCTTTTCTTTCGTATATTTTCTCCTTCTTCCTCTCCTTTCTTTCTGATTCCTATTTCCTAGCTAAGGCCACTTTACCACTTTGTCTTCTTTCTTTTTCTCTTTGTTCTCTCCCATGCTGTTCCTATCCCTGTGCTTTCCTTTTTAATATTTTTTTTCAAAAGGAAGGAGGAAAAAGATTAATGAGTTCTGATTGCATGGGTTTGATCTGTGTATTTGCATTATGTATTTTTCTCAACCTAATTTCTTTTATCCTTTCTCCTTTTCTCAACCTGAATTCATCTGGTATCTCTTTCCAGTTATTTTCTCCTTTTTTCTTCTTTCCCACTTTCTTGTCTTTCTTCCTTTTTCCTCATACTCACCTTACCTGGTATCCTCTCTCCTTCCATTTTCTCTTTTTATTTCCACCTTCTCCTCTTCCTTCTTCCTCTCTTCTTCTTATGCTTCACCTTTCTCTCTTCACAGCCGTCTCCTTTTCATCTTTTCCTTCATCTTTCTTCAATGCTAATATCATGATTCCTCATCCCCTTTCTCCTCCTCATTTCATTCTTCATTCCCCCAGTCCTTTCCCACTCTTCTTCCTTATGTTAACTCTCTAAACCACTGCTTCCTTCTCCGTGTTCCCTATTTCCTCCATCCTGTCATCCACTTTCTATAATCACCTTCCTTCTCCTTCTGTCTTCCTTCCTTCTTTCGCTTCTTTTCTCTTCCTTATCCTCCTCCACCCTTGCTCTTCATGCCCCTGCCTTGCCTCCCCCTCCTCCCCCACTGACCTTTGCAGTAATTGACCCATCAGTTGCTCTTCTACAGTTTAGTGTTGGAGGTTTTGACTTCCTGTCAGTAAGAGTCTCCACATCTGCTACAGGACTCCACACAAACAACTGTGACCTTTGGAGCATCCTGACACCCAGCCTGTGTGTGTGTGTGTGTGTGTGCGTGCGTGCGTGCGTGCGTGTGTGTGTGTGTAAAAGCGACTGACCGCTCACTATTTACGTGTGTGGCTGAATGTTGGTTGTTGTGTTTATGTGTGAATTTATGGTTGTGTTTGTGGTTGCACATGTTTGTACAGCATGTGTGTCCGAGAAGCTTTGAGCTTCTCTGTTTCTGTCTGACAGTCTGGTGTGTGTGTGTGTGGGTGTGTGTGTGTGTGTGACCCCCTTCGACACCTGGCTATTCATTATGCATGCAGCGAGCAGCAGACACCAAAATGCCACACTTCATGAGCCAGTCTAAAAATCAAGACACACACACTCACTGTACAGTCCTCCACACACAAACAAACAATACAGACACTAATCCAAACACACACACATGTGCATAATTGCGTGCACACACACACACACACACACACACACACACACACACACACACACACACACACACACACACACACACACACACACACGCGCGCGCGCGTGCGTATACGTTTTACACATACAAATACACACAGGTAGATATTAAGAAAACACACGGGTGCCTGCATAAATGCGAGCCACACACTACTCCTTGTAAACACACGTCGTTCATATTTATGCTGTTTTACAGTCTGTATAAATATCTTCTTTCTCAGTTATTAAAAGATAAATTATGGCATTTTTTATAAGATCCACATACCTATTTATGGCTCGCTGCATGAGCTCAAAAGGCTCATAAGGAATATAAGGTGTGTGTACAGTAGGTAGGTGAATATGAGCCCAGGGTCATTTAATTAAACTGTATATCTTAATAGTTGTGTTTTTGAGATGATTTATGCTTGAAGTCTGTGCAGACATAAAAAAAGAAAAAGTTTTGGAACATAAAGCATGTTATAAATCACTTCAGACAACATTATTACATATGTAACCAACCTTGCAATTTAGCTCCAAAACTTTTACATTTGACCTGCAAAGCAGTTATGCTATACTCCTACATATCCTCTCTTCTAAAACACAATCCACCACCCATTTTCTCAAAACCTTAAGCACAAATCCAAAAACTCAAACTACAACCACAAAAACCCAGACCTTCGTGTCAAAATCAATCTCTCACTGCAAAAATCAGTTTCCTGTGCTCAAAACCAAACAATGTGTGCAGATCACACACACACAGCAAGTAAAAACACATTCCCACAGAACCTATGTTAGACACTACATCGAATAATTGAAGACACAGCATCCAGTGCCAGTGCACTCTTGTGTGCCGAACTCAACCTTGACAAGTCTCCACAGTTATATCACCACACATGTGTACCATTGCCTCCAACAAAGTTTCTCTGGCGTAGGGCTGTCAGTCAACACCACCACGCCTCCTTTTCTCCAGATTGAACCCTGCTTCATCTATGAAAACATATTCATGGTACTTTTCCATGGAATCCAGTTCCATGGAAAAGTTGGAGGACACAGTCAGTAGTTGACAGAGACACACTGTTGATACCATCACAGTTGATGCTGTCTTCCATCACTGGATTTCATGGAGAAACTATATTTTGAAGGACCATGTCAGCAATGAGTGCTTCTTGTTGTTGGGAGAAAAGAGCAGTTCTTCCACCCTCTTTCCATTCTAGAAAAAAGGAAGTGCACTTACAAACATATAGAACCAATAAAAATAGCATCATAATGGATGTAATGAATGTCCCGATGACTCTGCTCCAATTGGGTTGGACTCTTTGTCCTGCTTCCCTCATTGTCAGCCCATGAACAAGGACATGGTGTACAATAGTTGCCCGAATTGAACTGACTTTTATCCTGCCCAGTTCGTCTGGTCACATCATTAGACAAATGTGTGTTCAATGGTGTTTTACTGTGTTTAGTGACTGAGAATGTGTTTGCGAGTTCACAAAAAAGAGTGGTTGAGTTGCACTGCATGTGTCTGCGTGCCTGAACTGTGTGTTTGATTCGTGAAATAAGTTTAGTCCACTCAGGATTTGGTTTAGGGAATGGAGTTTAGTGTTTTAGCAATTCAGAAAAACCGTTACAGTACAAACAAATTTAGCAGATTATTAATTTGAAAGAAGCTAGTGTCCAAGAACTCAAAAGATTTAGAATAAAGCTAATAGATTAGATAATTAGAAAACCCTAATCAGAGTTATTTTTTCAATGAGGTGCTACCCACTGAGCTTCATACCTTTTAAAAGGCCTTTATTCCTTTTGCAAACTTCACCTCTGTACTGGTTAGTAAGTAATGATTGTGTCTGTGTGGACTAAAATGTTAGAACTGCACAACAGCTTCTATAATTTCAAGACTAATACACAATATATGGATAAGCAGGGTGCAATTTCCCATAGGGATGAGGGGGATATTTATTAAACTCCAAAATCCACTGCTGATCTCAGTAAATGCAAGTTTCCTCCTTCCCTGTATGGAAATGTGCAAATGTGAGGAAAAGAGGGGAAAGGTGTGGTGCTTGGTAGGAAGGCAGACTGTTTTCTTATTTTCAGTGTAGACTAATATTTACACTTTTGAATGACAGCATTTTGTGGGGTTGAAATTTGAGATAATTTCATATCAGATATTGAAGTTAAATGGCACAGCTGGCCAAATACGCTGAGTGGAAGGGGGATTTATTTCTGGCGTGCTAAACTGCCTCGCTGCATTTGACTGGATCTCCTGTGTCTGAAGAGGAAAACTTGAGACTGAGAAAACCGTGAACATCGCAAATCACAGTGTAAGCCGACAACCAAAAATACCCAAAATGTTGCTATAGCTCTAATCTGATTGAGATGACTCTATATCAAGTCATGTTGTGAAGTATTGTCTGCATTGTTTAGTGCGTTTTTTATGTCAGTGTGTGTTCCCATCCACTTTGCATTACATAAAGCCAGACTGCCGCTTTATACAAAATCAACCTCCTGCTTAGTGAGACTCTAAGCGCTGAGTGGGAGAGAGAGACAGACAAGGAGGGGGGAAAAAAAAAAACCAAAACAGGCGCATCAGAAGAAAGAGTCTGAGTAGAAAAATGAGAGGGATAACGACAAGACGGGGGAGAAAGAGAGAAAAATAAACGAGATAGTCAATTAGAGAGACAGAGGCTATCAGTGAGGCTGAGAGAGAGAGGCAGAGAGACAGAGAGGGAGAGCAGCAGGAGTCTCGTCTCGTTATGATCCATCTCGTCTCTTTGTACCAGCTGACGTTTTTATGATGCGGCCTGCTGGCTGGGCTAATGGCTTCCTCCATTATACTGAGGGAACACAGTGACCCCGACACCCGGATAAACACGGCACTCACATCAAACCCCTCCCACCCGCCCATCCCAGCCTGCAGGCTGCAGTCCGACAGTGAGTCAGCGATGTCAAACTCAGGGAAACGGGGGCTCGTTTCGACCCGAGATGGAGGGAATTTAAAGAAAGGGACACAGATTGGTTGCTTACCAAAGCTTTTAGGGTTTGGGAATCCCAGCCATACAGCAGGCAGTGCTGTATATTATTATTCAGTGAGTACATACTGTTAAAACTCATCATCTCATCACCAAAAAGGAAAGGATTTGCCTGTGAAGATTTGAATATTTATAGGTTCTACAGTTGCGTGTATGGTATTTTACATTGAAAATGACTAAGGATTGTATAAAATATGCAAGCTATGATCATAATCAATATCAGCATTTAATTTCAAACATTTGTTGCTATTAATTAGAAATGACAAAGAATTCTTCACAACCACAAGCTCATTTTAACGGACGTCGTACACCACGTGCATTATTCCGATCCAGTTGGCTGAAATAGCAAATTATTGGCTGTTCCAGCCAAACATCCAGATTTTTCAAAGATAAAGCACAATATAAAGCGGCCCTTTTACGGAAGTATGTTTAAAACGTGAGTATTGGACATGTCACACAATATTTTGTAATGGTGGTGGTACAAGTTGAAAAGAAAAGGCCAATGTTGGGTTGATTTTTGTAACTTTGCAGCTATCTAAGAACAGTTTAAAGCTTATCGGGGTTCAGAAGGTTGCAGATAGAGTAATCTGAAAGTTTTAAGGTTTTTAAGTCTACAGAGTTTGCATATTAAGATGCACATTATCAGGATTTACAGATTAGCCCTTCTCTCTGTCTAACAGCTCCTCGTTTCTTTCTGTAAACTAACACTCGGATCTCCTTCCAGCTGTTGCATTCAGGTTAGGCGTCATTTAACAGCAGGGTCATCTTCCCACTGATGTCTGAAATAAGACAACGCAACTCCTCTTCTGAAGTAAAGCACAGCGGGTGTGAGCCAAACCATATGAAACACGGGGCACTCTGCTATTTGGATTACATCATGTACACACTGGGTGATAATTGTTATGTCTTTCCCCAAATACCCCCCATCCAGTTGTAATCATTTCAGCCTTTTAGCTTCATCTAAAACCTAAAAAGAATGAAGCGAGGCAGCTGCTACTTCCCTGCATAATAAACTTGTCAAACGCTGCTTCGGTTCTTTCACTGCAGAAACCTGTGGCACTCCTCCCGGCCCCCCCCGGCTTAGCCCCGCTTGGCTCTGCAGCCGAGACACCGCTCCGTCCGCCGGCTAAAACCTCTCTCCTTGCATGCTCACACTTAATAAACAGAGGGTAATTTGGCCAGCTGCGAGTGTGAGATGTTTTGATTCCCCAGTCAGAGTGTAAAGAAAAATGGAATGACAGAGGGAGAGGGAAACAGTAGTAATTATAAAACTAATTACCAAATGCTGATGATGCCCATAGGCTTTGCATAACTAAATTTAGACGAGGAAATTGCTTTCGGCCGCCGACGTGGCTGCTGGGCATTTCGTTCATCTCTTTTTTTTCTTAATTCTTCCCCCTCGCTCGTCCTGCCTGCTGTCACACACTCGCACACTAAAGAAAAAAAAAATAATCACCATGGAAACAATTATTCAAACACCTATCTTTTTCTCTTTATTTTTTTTTTTTTTTGTTGGCAAACACAAAATGGCTCCGGGAAGTGTTGTTGTCCAACAATGTGGTGTAATGACAGAAAATATAGTTGCTTGTTTCTGTTTACCCCCTGAAAGACATAGCAATTAACTACAACACAGAGACGCTCACAGAGGAAGTAAGAGACATTCACTTATTGAATCAGGCTGTGCCTCTCTCTGCGAGTTTGCATATGAAAGACATGTTTTTGTCTCGCTGAGTGTCTGCACAGATTTGTACATAGCTGAGCTCTGACGCCTGATTTTCCTCTGGAGTGATTGCAGAAATGTCGACTGTTGGTTTAAGTTTCTATTAGATCCTACTTTGATCAGTCCAGCATGAACGAGGAGAGTGATTGAATAAGTGTTGAAGCCAAAGTGGTGCGACTGGCTCAACTGAAAGAATTTGCAGGGAAATGTCTCTCACAGATAGAAGGCTAAAAAAATGGAAATAAACAACAGAGTGTAAAGCGAGGATTATACTCAGTTGCGGACACAGACAGATGCATGGGTCACGGTTGAGTAAGCATGCCTGTTATAGCTCTCCTCCGCCTCTTCTTCGCCTGATGGGCACATGCGTCAGTGGTGCACTGTAGTAAAGTGTCTCTGTAGATGAGGCCGTGCAGTCACAAAAACTTGGTAGGCACACAGGGGGCCTTTCGTTCACCATCTCATGAGGAATTTTACATCGCTCAGACCCAAGTATGACTCTAGCATACCTCCAGTTGCGCAAACACCTTTAACTTCCTGGGACTACCAGAAGTGCTTCTTCTGCAGCTTGGCTTTGATTCTCCAAAGCTCTGTCCAGACAGGCAGCAATTTGCTATTCACACATGGTTTTGTCACTGATGGTTGGCCACCAGCGGACATTCCAGGCTCCCGCTGCCTTTGTAAACCTATGATGTATTTATTACCCAGTCATATGTCAATTAACAGTGTCCAAGGGGGTTGCTTCAATCTCTCACCTTAAAGCTGGTGGCCTCTGGCCACTCAGCACCAGTGGCTCAATGACACACTTCCTATAAACTACCACATTAAAATGCCCAATTTCATAGGTGAAATTGACATACTTACAGTCTAATTCAAGAAACATTTTTTGGGGTGGCAGGGTGGCTCAGCAGATGAGTGGGCGACCATGTATGCCTCATGGCGGTGCAGGCGGCCCGGGTTCACCCCCTGACCTGTGGCCGTTTACTGCATATCTTCCCCCATCTCTCTCTCCTCCAGTTTTCTGTCTCTCCCAACTGTAACCTATCAAAAAACACTTTAAAAAATAAATATTTTTTAAAGTCTCGATGGCTTCTTTTCCCCCCTCATAAATGTATGGGGGTGAAAAAGAAGCTTTTTTTTGTAACTCACCCATTTGGGTTAATGGTGAGTTAGGGGCATGGCCACTGTGATCGACAGTTCCACAAAAGAAGTCTGGATCTCAATCATAGAGGCCACTGAGTTCATGCTTGACTGTCTAACCTTTGGGCCACTGTCCCTGCTTACTCTTTTGGGTTTGGAGACAAGATCTAGGAAGGCTGATTGTGGTCTTCCTATTGAGAAAGACGGAGCTCTGGGTCATTCTCTTCATTGCAGAAATTTTCTTCTGTTCTTCCCCAGATCTTTGTCCTGATGCAAACCTGTCTTTTAGGTCTGTGAAGATACTACTGTGAGACATTATACAGGCAGGTTTGTGTTTTATTTTAAATAAATTCTATTAGTCATTGGTCGACTCTAGTTACGCTGCAAAAACATATCAAGGACCACTGATGAAAACTGAGAGAAAAAATACATTTAATCCATTAAAACAACAAAACCTGGAAAGTTTTTGAATGTGTTACAGTTGCCTTATTGTATGTTCTGCTTGTCTGACCTTTTTTCCCATCATGCCTATGATTTTGTTTCCCAGAAGTCCCACAGTCATTGGTATCACTTTGTATTAATCATAGTGAGACTCTTGTGAAGGACATTTACCCATTAGAGCTGATGTCCTTACTAACCCAGTTATACATCTAATGTCCTTTCTAATCTGTTTATCCCGCTTTCCCTCCATACCAGACAAATGGGACATTATTGGCTTATGTACTGCACACTGTAAGGCCCTCAGCAGTCAATCATCCACTCTAATATTCAGAAAGGCAAGCTTTGACACTGAATTAAAACCGACATGAAAAGCATGTGTTAAACAAAGTAAAGTATTTCCAATCAGGTGTAATTGGCCTGTCGGAGCCAGCGGTGATATATGTTCGTAATTAGTTAAGCGGCCTGAGTTTGTCTCAAAGGGTGTTTTTTATTTTTTAATTATTCCCCCCCCCCTCCCTCCACAGCTGATCGTGCATCAAAATGTCAGAATAAACTGGGGAATAAGAAGCTTTTAAAAAACTGCAGCACTGATTGCATATATACACGATTGGACTGGACGGGAGTTGAGGGAATAGGTAGAGTTGTGGGGTTTTACCCATCAAATTCTCTTGGTATTTAGACTATACGCACCAATGAATAGTCATTAAAATCCAATTTGATGTGCAAAAGATATTTTTGTTTTTAATTTATAATCTACTGTGTTTGGTGCTAAGAAAATACCGGGGTTGTGTTTGAAGATCACCCAACCAAGGAATTTTTAAATGGGTGGCACAGAGGTGAACATGACCCATTATGGTGGGGTGGGGTGGGGGGTGGGGTTACAAAAATATCAAACCATTTGAAAAGTTCAGAGTTGAAATTTTACCAAATTATAATGTTTTTTGTGAAATGACCATCTGCCTGTCCTGGCTGTCCTGTAAACACTTAACTACAAGATTCAGCCATGAGGTGAAGGTGGCAACAAAATGTGGTCCAACTTTAAAAAGCATTATTTTAATTAGCACTAAAGCTTTAAACCCATATTGTCATTTTACTGAATACTATGATAGTACCTTTGCAATAATGCGCTGAGGAAGACTACATTTGTTTTTCTCAGAGAAAGAGGATCCCCACCTTGGAACTGGATAATGTCAGTTCATGGTCTAAATTCAGATAGAATCTAGGGCTGGGCGATATATCGAGTTTTTAAGAAATATCGCTATATTTTCATACGCAATATAAGATATACGTATCGTTTATATCAATATAGGCTATGTCGCCTTACAATTATACTTATAGATCCACCAGTTCACCTTTCTGTTCTCCCAGTTTGTCTCTGCACAACTTCACACTGCCTCGCCTCTCTCCCTCACTGCTTCACTCGTAAATGCAGGAAGTGGCGGCATGGAGAAGTAAACAGACACGAAGTTATTGAAGAGGAGCTGGTTAGTAAAAAGAAAAACAATGCTCAGTTATTTGGAGATGGTTCGGATTCAAAGTGTCAGATGAGCAGCAGAATAATGTATTCTGTAGAGTACGCCGCAAACAAGTCCTGACAAAAGGTCCAAGCACTCATCGTCTGTGTCCAAATTCAGGGGCCGCATCTTTCAAAGGCCGCATTTGTAGGCCAATTACGTCACAGCGAGGCAACGAAGGCTATCCAAATTCGAAGACTCCTCCAAATACGGTTGATGAATGCATCCTTCGTTTCTCAAATTTGAAGGATGGGTCTGGTGTATCCTTCGTGGCCTACCATATCCCATGATTCACTGCGCATCAATACACAAACAGAACAATGTTTTCTTTTCTGTTTACATTGTAATAGCACTAATTTATTTGAGGAGCATTATGATTTAAATATGCCAATAGTTTATTTATGAGCAATTTCTCATGTACATCTACAGCTGAATGTTAATAAAAGTGCCTGTGTGACATTTGGGACATGTAGCTTTGACTCAGAAGTGCCTTTTTGTTTATACCTTTTGGGAAGAAAAAATATCAAGATATATATCGTATATCCCCATTCAGCTAAAAAATATCGAGATATCGTTTTTGGTCCATATCACCCAGCCCTATAAGGATCCTTCTTGCAAGATCACTTGACACATCTCATCTGATATTATGACAAGATCTTAACATTAAATTATCTTGAGATTAGCTTTGAAAGGCATGTATGTGTATCAAACCCTGGTCTTAGAATCACAATTCCAAAAATGTTGGGAGACTGTGTAAAATGTAAATAAAAAGAAAATGCAGTGATTTGCAACTCTCAGTAATGTGACTGTGTGTAAAAAGAGCATCTTACAGAGGCAGAAATAAAAATGGGCAGAGGTTCCCCAATCTCCAAAAAAGCTGTCTACAAATTTTAGAACTATGTTCCTCAATGTAAAATTGCAAAGACTTTGAATATCTCATTATGTAGAGGACATAGTAATATAACAATCCAAGAATCTGGAGAAATCTCTATGTGCAAGGGGCAAGGCCAAAAATCAGTATTGGATGGGAGGCAGCATAGCATAAAAATGAGGTATGATTCTGTCATGGAAATCACTGCATGGGCTCAGGAACACTTCCAGAAATCACTGTCTGTGAACACAGTAAGCTGTGCCATCCACAATGCAAGTTCAATGTGTATCATCCAAAGAAGCAGCCACATATGAATGTGATTCATAAATACTAGCTTCTTCTCTGGGCCAAAGCTCATTTAAAATGGACTGAGGCAAAGTGGCAAACTGGTCTGTGGCCAGACGAATCAAATTTTGAAATTCTTTTTGGAAAACATGGACGCTGTGTCCTCTGTAATAGAAAGACCATCCGACTTGTTATCAATGCTCAGTTCAATAGCCTGCATCTCTGATGGTATGGGGGTGAATCAGGGATTGGCAGTTTGTACATCTGGAAAAGCAATGCTGAAAGGTGTATACAGGTTTTAGAGCAACGTGTGCTCCCATCCAGACAATGTCTGTTTCAGGGAAGATCTTGCATATTTCAGCAAGACAATGCTAAACTGCATACTACAGCTATCACAAAAGCATGACTTCGTAATAGCACTGTCCAGGTGATGAACTGGCCTGCCTATAATCCAGACAAGGTACATCCTGGACAGCTCACTGGCATATTGCAGGGCTAACATTCAGTCATTTCATCATGAAATGACAAATACAACAAAGACAACCCAGGACTGTTGAGCACCTAGAATCATATATCAGACAAGAATGGGAAAACATCCCTCTCCCAGAAGTCCACCAACTGGTCTCCACAGTTTCCAGACATTCACAGACTGTTGTTAAAACAGGGATGCTAAACAGTGGCAATCATGGCCCTATTACAACTTTTTAGAGACACGTTGGTGCCATCTATTGTGAATAAAATACGGGTTTATGAGATTTGCAAATAATTGTATTCTGTTTTTATTTACATTTTACATAGTGTCCCAACTCTTTAGGAATTGGCATTGTATTCATTTGGCCAAAACAACTACTAAACGCACAACAGCACTCTGCAACTATTTGGATGCATTTCCACATATCCCACTCTGTTGCTTCAAATATACAGCTGCCCGATGAAATCATTGAGGCTTTTTTTTTAAAACAATATTTTTATATTTGTAAGGCATTTTCAAAGATTTACGTCTTCACTAGAAACTGATGATTTCTGCTGAACACTTTTTAAAGCCACTATGTAAATAAAGTTATAATTATTACTATCACACTATAATTATAGCTACATATTGCAAACTCTAAAGAAGGACACTGTCATACTAGAAGATGGCTGCAATAATTAAAGCTATTGATAGCTTTGAATTGTCTGTAAGACCTCCACTCAGCACTGTTATTACCTTGTTTACTCCCTGTCAGTCACACAAATTCACAGCAAAAAGATAAACTAGCGGAGGCATACACAGAGATAAATACATACACTCGGCTGCACTCTCTGATCGAAGCCATTGGATTTAATGGATTTTTACAATTTAAAATGTTACAGGGGAGAGTTAGAGGACACTGAGAGAGAGGGAGATGAATGAATCAGAAAGAGAGAGAGGGAGAATTGGATAAACTAGTGGGGAAGAGAGAGAAGAGGGCCAAGCTTGTGTTTGCTGGGCTGTGAAGCATTCAGCTGTAGCACCATCTGAACGCTCCGTTAGCAGTCCAGCCATTTCTTAATAACACTCATAACTGCTCTCTCAAACCCCCCCCTCCTTCTCCCATCCTTCTATCCTTCTATCCATCTCCGCCTCTGTCTGCTCATCTTTATGGCGCCATCCTTCTCATTTTTGTATATTTCTGTCCATATTTCTACCTTAATGTTTGCAGCTCTCCACTCTTATGTTGGGGTTCAAACTGTTGTATTGATCTGGACATTATCTGAGTCTATAACCCTGATTCAGGATTGGAAGTGTGTTTTTGTGTGGTAACACTCGTCATAAAGGCACTTTTGAGTAATCTATAGAATATATTTTATTTCTAAAAAAAAAAATGATGCCCTTTATGGTTAGCTTTTACATAATATTCTTAAATCTCTGTGCCTTTTAGACTAAAGTAATTGGATTCAAACCTAGAATTAGTCAGCTTAAGCTGGATCCCTGGGTTGAGCCTTTCACTATACTAATATGCACAATGTTTTTGTTAACTATAAAATCTATAAAGATATTTTTATAGCTTTTTTTAATGCAAGTTTATATTTCAAGCAGCTGGAAAATCAAGATTCAATCAAGTCTTTGCCCTGAAAATGACCCAACCAAGTAGTGTTTGTAGAGTGAAAGCAGAGTGAAAGCCTACTGTCCTGGTCAGATACAGGTGTGCCACTGTCTCTTTTTGTGCCTCTGTCATCCTGCCTAAATCCAAATTTTGTTTTGCACAGTGGAAAAACTCCTATATATTATTTGAGGAACGCTCACATGAGTCGTTCTGGATAGTATAAAATTAAGGACTTTGACAAAGTGGTTGCAAGTCAGGATGTGGTTAATGTTATAATATGATCACATTACCAGCATGTTTAAAGGTATGTTTAATGGTCATTGGTTGTTGCGTGCACCAGCTAAAACATCACCACTTATACTGGCGCTTAAAGTGCACCGGACTTGCTGCAGTCTTCTCCTGAATGATACGTGTTACCGGAAACAAACTTCCGTATCAAAACAGGAAGTTTTCTCCTGAAAGTCTCATTTGTTCAAGCTCTTGCAGCATCTCCTTCTGTATAATCTAGGAATTGCTGAGCACTTGCATTACATGGAAGTAAACACCGATCCCACTTGTACACTCATGCCTACAACCCAGTGGTAAAGCCCACGCTGTAACAGAGAGCAACTGAAACAACATCAAAGAGTGGCAGGTCAGAAATTGTGATTTCACTTTTGGTACACCCCACCATTTGCAAAGGCAACAGTGGCAAGCATAACATTCAAGGACTATTGACTGGGGAGACCTTAGGACCCCAAGAATACGCTACTGTAAGAGACAAGCATCAGAGGAAAATGTTAATAATGCTACTAACTAATAATTTTAATACAAAGCACAGCGTTTAACTCAAGTACAAGCTACATTAGTACATACACAATATTTCTAAGGACTCACACTCATGCTCACTCATTCTGCAACACCATATCAGTCCTTGAATGAAATGTTGCAGGCCTGTGTTGATGCTCGTCTGCGCTGTGTCTGAAACTTAGCGACCCTTTCACTTGCAAGCAAAAAACCAAAAAAGAAAATAAGCATGTGCAGTGAGTTACTCACAACCTCTTGAGCAGTCAGTTGTCAAAGCTGGGTAGTGTTTAATTGCTGGCAACAATGAGGGGAGCGTTTAAGGGAATGATGAGGGGGTACTGCAACAATTTGTGGCCTCCGGAACAAATCCCACGAGAGATGGCTGACCTCTGGGTTCCTCTATTCTCTGCCAAGAAAAAAGAAGTCCAAGGATAGCCTCCTGGTCCTGTATGTTAACTCTGCAAACTCTGCATTCACCTCGGTGATCCCGTAGGTGCTTATTGTTTGGTATTAACAGTGGTCACCCCACATGTCTGATCTACATCTGTGGCGTCTCTCTACATCTCACACCTCTGTTCTCCACGAGGTCGACTTCACTTCCTGCCCCCACAATCCCTTGATTGGTCAGAAAATTTACAACAACCAATATAACCAATAAAAATAAACACAAGGCAACCATGACAGTCTGACACTCTGTGGGGGATTGATGGTACACAGTGTAAAATACTTTAAAGTGCATAGAAACAAACAAATTTAATTGTATACAGCTTTATTAACAACAAATATTTTTTTCAGCTGCTGTTTTAATGTGACTCACTTGTGAACTTTAAAAAACTAAATGAACTTCTAGTTATTTAAACATTTTAAAACTGTTTACTCATAGCCTCAGTCATTCAAGGACTGGGCTACATACCTTCCATTTTTGCTTCCTTCCTCTTTCTACGTCCTTCCCTTGTCTCCTTTCACAGATCCCTCATCCCTTCCTCTGCTCCGTTCTTGCTTCATGTCTTGATTTTCAAACCAAAGACAAGCTGCTGCTTAACTAATTGCAGCTGTTGTTTTCTAACCACAACACTAGAGCTCTTCTGTTGCATGTCATTGTAGTGAAGATGAAAAAAATGTTGCTTTGAGGCTTAAAGCAGTGAAAGTTCATTTGGAAGCCATCTGTCCCTCAGGACGCTGATTAATTTGTTGGCGGCTGCCTGTCACTCAGACCGTTTGATCTGCTCATTCACTAATTGATTTAAAAAAAAAAAAAAAATTTAAGGAGAAAAAAAAAACACAAGCTAAATTGACTTTGATGAGGCCGTTGATCAGAAGGACTTTCTTATTTTTTTTTTAAAGCAGCAGTGTTTAGTCTCGGCTGAATCAGAGGAAGGGGGTAAATATGGTAGCGCTGGTTTTTTTGAAAGCCTAACTGATGTGAATGCTTTCTGCCAGTGTTTTCTACTTTGACTCAATTTGTTGTTCCCCGCGGAGATTTGTTCTCTCAACTTGGGATTTATAATTCATTTATTTAAGTGCAATTAAGAGCTTTGAAAAGATTATATACTGTATTGTGTTAATTGTGTTGCGTTGCTGACCTGTTAATCTGTCACCATGGTGGAATCAGACAATTTTCAAGAAAACCGATTCTTTCATTTAACGCTTTGTGTTTTATTTCTGCCTGAATTACACTGTTAAAAAAAAACAAAATAAAAAAAAAAAAACTTGCAAATGATTGCCTCCAACTCAGAGGCAAACAGTGTTTTTGTTAAAGTATTTCTGTCATATAGAAGGAGGACTTGTTGGTAATGTGACAAATAGGAAATGGGAGGTTTCAGAAGCATGTGTACAGAAGCTCAGGTGAGCCTCTTTAAAAAAAGCATGTTATGGTTCAAGACTGTGCCTGTCCTCAGAATTATGTGTGGAGTGAGACACATTTAAGTGGAAGAAACTATCAAAATAAAAGGACACATGCATGTAATTTGAAGACATGCATGCTGAGGTAATTAATATGCTTCCTGCGGGCACATTTGGTCACCAACATTTTAACCTCTCACTTATTGTTGGGGTAAAGTTGACTGTCAGGTGGTGAGACTTGCTTCTAGAAGAACTTTGGTCAGCCTTTTCTACCTTTTTGGTTGACTTTTAGAGTGTATCAAGGTTGGGAAGAAATATGAAAGTGACCCGAATAAGATGCAAAAATTCTGTGAAAGTCATTGTTGCATTTTGTCTTTGCTTATATTAAAAAGCAAATCTCTCAGCTGAAACTCAAATGATTCAAGTGAAATATGAGTTGCATCATTTCTTATTTTTTTCACAGTGTTGCATCACTCAACAACATTGTTACTGTCCTACATACACCGATGCGCACATGCCTTCAGCACGACATTGGCACATTTCGATACATAAAAACTGACTGGGTTTCAGAGACGAGAAGCACTCACTGTGATTCTCCCTCTGTGCTGTGGCAGGTCAGAAGACCAATGTTCTCATCATTTACTGCCTCAGTTACATTCTTCTATTTCCTGTTTGTGTGTTGATTCACATCTCCACACACACACACACACACACACACACGCACACACACACACACACTCATGTGTGTATAAAGTGATAGCAATGCCGTTAAGACTAATGAGAGCTTTGTGACTCTGTGTGCATGTTTGTGCAGCACCTGATGTTATTAAATGATATCAACATCAAGGCTCCTGTTTGAAGTTTAACTTCTCCTTTTTGTTCTCCCTCGCATTCTCTTTCTCCACCCCACGTCCCCCCCTACACACACACACACACACACACACACACACACACACACACACACACACACACACACACACACACACACACACACACACACACATACGGACGATTGTACTTTGTAAGTTTCTCTGTGTGAGAGAGTTTATTGCAGAGTTATCGAGCCTCTGGATCAGTTCTGAACCAGTCTATGTGTGTGTGTGTGTGTGTGTGTGTGTTTCCTATCAGTGCTGTGTCTCAGTGTGGGGATGAGAGCCATACATCATAGTTGTACTGTACCAGATAGTTTATCACACACAAACACACATGCGTGTGCACACACACACACACACACACACACACCCACTCACGCATGCGCACACACCCAGGTTTCAAACAGATTTCATTGGGGTTTTTTTAATTAATTTGCAGGGTTTAAGTGAATCTGTCTGTTCTGTTGTCTGTTTGTTGTTATTTTCTTCAAATGCAGGGATCTTTTATTCAGTATTACTATATTCAGATTTCAGTGATATGGTAGCGTGACACATAGGGTATCAAGGCCAGAAACTGGCATTTAGCATGACAATGGATGGTTTAATAACATGCAGTTTATCGGAGTAGACGACATCCAATACAGCATCTTGGAAGCAGCACAGTGCCCTAACACAAAGACTTGGCAGTCAGTTTTTTTAAAACCCTCCACAAAACAAACCGTGATAGACTAAACCGTACGCACCATTACAGATACTACTGTTCGCTTACAGACTTGTTTTCAGGAGTCAGTCACTTGCACCTCCATCACAACATGCTTTTACAATAACAAGCTTGATTAGTTTGGGACTAGCATGTAGTTTGTAATGGTTCTCTCGCTTCAGAGATTCCCGCTTCAGAGATGGCCTGTAATCTGAAATCATCTTTAAGCGGCGTGCACTCAAGAAGAGACTAGCAACGACATGGCAACCAGAGACCACGCAACATCAATAAAATTTAGCGCGACAGTTTATAGAGATAACAAGTGACGTATTAGCAGCGCAACATGGCCAGTTACACAGTTAAACCTTTCTCAGCTTTGAAGAAGCAAGTGATTGAACCAATGAGAGCGAAGGTACCACACCCAGAATTTAGATTGTCCACTAACCAACCATCAGCTGCAGAATGTGTGACAAGCAAATCACTATATGTGGACGGGGCTTTAGAAGGTATGTGATGCCATTACATATACAGTTATTCTGTACATTTAATTTGGGTTTTGGCGTGGCTGTAGCTCGGGAGGCAGCACAGGTCATCTACTTATTGGAAGGTTGGTGGTTTGATCCCTGGCTGCTCCAGTCTGCATGCCAAAGTACTGAACCCCAAGTTGCTGTCTGTTGTGTTCGTCAGAGTGTGATTGTGAGTGTGAATGGGTGAATAAGGCATGTTGTATAAAGCAAAGTATTATATGAGAACCATTTTAGGCTGCAGTTTGTGTACACATGGAATTAAGTGTCATTGCCCAACTCTTTGGCTCGGTTGAAGAGACTAATAGTTGAAAGTTGTTGTTGAAAGACCCGGGTCTGTCTCATTTCTGCTGGGACTTTTGGGCGAATAAAAGAGATCTATGGCAAGATTAAAACAGGAGTCATTTATAGTTGTTACAGCTTTCGTATCACTTCCTGAAACATGGCATTCATTAATGACATTGTGCTTCAAGAACAGTGTTGTTAATGACACTTCCTCACACTCGCTGTTTAATCAAAACCACTCAGTGTCTCTTTAATGATGCTTCCTGGTGGGCAACCATCTGCGCACACACACACACACACGTCCAGTGAACTGCAGCTTTAAAGTAATATTTGAACCATTTTAAGGCATTTTTGCATGTTGTGCTTCATAGCAAGGAAACATATTTATTTAAACTCTGCCAGTAACTCTGCAAGTAAAGTGTTAGCCGCATTATGCAGGAATAGATTTGTAGACAAAGACAAAACAAACCTAAAAACTAGCATAAAAAAGGTGATTTATCTTCTTTGGCAGACCTTGAAGAAGTGATGAAAATGTTATTACAGCGGTTTAATGAATCATTAACGGTCAGTTTAGGATGCTCCCTGGTTCGGTATCAGTGGATCAACACTTTTCTGTTACTCTGATATGAAGCAGTGACACCGATAAGATGAAAAATGGTTTTGCGTATTATTTACTTATTTAAGTTTTATCTCGGTGTGATGCAGGCAGCAGATATCAGCTCCATTTACAGCAAAACAGATACGCGCACTGCAACTTTACCTGTCCTCACGCTATCTTCTGCACTCTACATGTTCTTTACTGAGACATATTTTGTGTCTTCAAATCTTTTCTGTATATTTCTTTCCTATTTCCGAAGTCTTTCTCTCTACATTTCCTTGATTTCATGGCAGCACTATGAGTATGTGTGTGCAGTCATGCTGTCGAGCTGCGGCGCTAATCGATTAACGCCAACATGTCTCAACCAGCATCACATTAGTCAACGTCACACACCACCACCTGCATAAAAGTGTGTGTGTGTGTGTGTGTGTGCTCAGTTTAGTTCAGCATGAGAGTCCACAGGTGATTACACTCCTTGCAGATATGAAGGTGCAAAGGGATGAGGAAGAAAGAGGGGATGAATTGTAAAACATTGTCAGAACAGTATGGGGAGGGAAATTATTGGGAAGAGAGAAGAAAGAAAATTCAGAAAGTGAGAAAGCGGAAGGAAAGATGAGTTACAGGGAGGACAAAAAAAGGCAAGCATGAGAAGAAAAACAGTAACATAGATGAGTCAGAGGGAAAAAAACGATGTTAGAGCTGTGCAAAATCATACAGTACCAATATTTAGTTTGTCAATAATTTATAATGTGTCAATGATTGATAAGGTTTCATTAATTATAGATCGTCTGCAGTTGTATTTACATTTTTTGGATGTATATTCATTACATTTACAATGATGAGTCTAATGAGAGAAAGGGTGTATTAACGTCCTTTTCAGCAACTCTTTTAAATTAAAAAAAATCAGAAAAAAAAAAAATAATGGTTTTATGATACGGCTGCTGTGTCCTCTGATCTGAATGACAATACCCACGTGAGCGCTCCTACATGTGGCTTCGCGTGTCCTATCAGCGTGTAATGTGGTTGTAGCTCAGGAGGTAGAGCAGGTCACCTACTAATCGGAAGGTTGGTGATGCTGCTTCAGTCTGCATGCCAAAGTATCCTTGGGCAAAATACTGAAGTGCTTGTTTGAATGGGTGTGAATGAGGCATGTTGTATAAAGCGCTTTTAGCGCCCAAGTGCAGTAGAAAAGGCCAAATAAGAACCAGTCTATTTATTTAATGTTTTGACTTTTCCCGTGGCATCTAATGCCATTTATTCTCTACAGACTTTTCAGAAATCTGAGAAAATACATATTTATTTCTTCAGAATTTCCCAGAGAAAACCAAGCATGTTATTCACGCCTTTTTGTGTACAACCGCTAGAGGTTGCTTAATTTTATTTTAAAACATGGATACTGGTCATAAAACATGCCTTCAAAAGAAACTCTAAGTTTGTTTTTTTTAAAGGAGGACAGGCTCTGTCTTAAATATTCTTTTAGGAAAAAAAAACTATGAGGATCAAACCAGAGCAAATGTGGACATATCAAGCGGTGACTTTTACAGAAAGGCAAGTAGAAACAGTGACACCCCGCTCAGGCTTCCTCCAGCATTTAACAAGATAAATTCAAGCAGATTAAAAGACACCATTTCATGATTTTACGCTGCTTGTCTTTTATTCTTGCTGACAGCCTCCTGCATCTGGCTGCACTCTGCATGGACATCATCACTTTTCTGCACTCTTTCCTGAATGAAGGATTGTAAATTATTATTATTTCTATATTCAATTCAGTTTTATTTACATGGTGCCAAATCATAACAAACAGTCACCTCAAGGCAATTTATGTTGTAAAGTAAAGACCAGACAATAATTACAGAGAAAACCCAACAGTCAAAACGACCCCCTATGAGCAAACACTCGGCGTCAGTAGGAAGGAAAAACTCCTTTTTAACAGGAAGAAACCTCCAGCAGAACCAGGCTCAGGGAGGGACAGTCATCTGTCAGTTTTTCAGCTCTTGACCAACGTGGTTACTATGAGAAGACTGATATGCTGGTAAATCACAAAGGGCTTGTTTGCTTGTCAATGCTACATGTAGCTCTGTTTCCACAAACTCGCAGATCATAACTGATCTCAGAGCAGTGAAGGGAGAGCCAACAGCAGGTTGTATAGCATGCTGGTCTCCCTTCAGTTTCCCATGAAAGACCTTAGTTTTATCTCCAACTGTGGATGCGCAAACAATCAGAAAAATCCACCGGCCTCTCAGCTCGCCCAGCTTAAGCTTTTGTTAACACCAACACGCCCATGAAATCAACATGTGCTATAGATTACAAATGGAAGCAGAATCAAGGCGCTTCCAGAGACAGTAGCCAAGTGTGGCAACAAGATGGCAGTTTGAAAGATATGTGCAAAGAGGTAAGAGGCTTCAATTAAAATGTACCAAAGTGAAAGCAGTCGCTCTCCTTTCATCTTAAACAGCAATCTGTCACAAAGCTGCTCACCTGTTTTCATGCATCCTTTACATCACTGCACTGTTATGGTGATTCCATAGTACAAAGCCCAACTGTATAGCATCAAAAGTTTTTTCATGCTCAGCATTCAATTCTACTAATAAACAAGTAGTGAGCTGTAAAGTTTATTTTATTTTAAGTCAGTTTTTCTGCTAGACAAAATTAGCATCCCATTTAACATCAGTGCAGTGTGTATATGGAAGGACTTTGCTAACAGAGGCAGCTAACCAGCACTGTAGCATTAGCTGAAATCTCCACAATTTTAACCCGCGTTTAAGTCACATCAAGCTTCAAAAAATCAGGATGGCGATGGCCAAAATGGCAAAGTCAGTACTTCGAAGCTATCCTCCACGCGGTGATGTCATGCTAGCCTTTGAGAAATTATGGAACATACTTGGAGTGTTTTCAGTAACTTGTAAGATGAATATGATTATAAAAATACATTGTTTATTTAGTCACACAGAAACCCTCATTCGTTGGTTGCTGGTTCTCTTGCAGCTTCCCACTGCTCATTAGAATACATTGCAGGTGCTTAGTTTTTTTTTTTTTTTTGCTTACTCTGATCATTCAGTTGCCAACAGTGCCGGTGCAACAAAGCCAACACAGAAAAACAAGGCCTCTCCAGGAAACTGGCAACAGATTGTAGAAAAGCTGGAATCAAAGGCGGCAGTGACTGAGTTCGTCTGTGATATTGTTTGGATCACAAGATGCTGCGCTTCAAGCAGCAACACCTTCGTCTTTGTGTTTCTCAGCCAAAAACACTGAGAGTGACAGAGAGAGAGAGAAAAGAGCACATTTGAATATTTGGGAGTGAGAGAGCAGGTATAGTCCAAAATCAGTGATAATCTCCATAAAACCATTTCTCTCTTCCCTACTCATTATCGCCATCCGATCTACTTGACGGCATCATTTTGTCATCATATCCCTCTCTTACCGTCTGTCTTTCTCTCAGTGCTCGTCTCTCCTCAATGCAGCGATAATATCCATCTTATTACGCTCTGCACAAAACTGTTGAGGCTGGAGTGGGGAGGTTAAACGTCCACTCGTTGCTACAGTGAAGAGCATTCTGCTAAAGAGTGGAGCACTCTCAGCTGAGAGAAATGTTCAGGAAATATCCCCTCTCTGTTCAGCCTGTCCCAAAAGCACACTTTACACAGGTGGTTAGGGTCAAAGGATGAACCCAGCAGTCCTCTATGTAGTCCACTTCTGTTCTTATTACTCCACTAAAACCTAAAAGGTAAAGTGCGGAAATTTTCCCTGTGATCACATGCTCTCTCTCTCATTTTCTTATTTGAGGGGTCACAGTGACAGTTTTAATATGGCTGATCAGGAGTTATTTCTATACAGTGGCAAGAAAGGAAGATCCATTCCATGAGTCATAGTGTCTGTGTAGATTCTCAGTTATCCAGGTCATAGTAGTCTCTGGATCTTGAAAAAGGCGACTGGACTTCTTTTTGTTTCTTGAAGACGTTTCACCTCTCATCCGAAAGGCTTCTTCAGTTCTCAACCAAATGGTGGAGAGACCCAGGTATTTAAACCCCTGTGGGCGTAGTCCCCTGGAGGTGGTTATGACCCTCTATTGATCATGTGCTGAACACATGTGCCCAGGTGTGAAGGGGGCGTGGGTCATATTTAATCAGTGGTTTCAGTTGAAACCAACTTAGGACTCCGCTCCATTCACACCTGGGCACATGTGTTCAGCACATGATCAATAGAGGGTCATAACCACCTCCAGGGGACTACGCCCACAGGGGTTTAAATACCTGGGTCTCTCCACCATTTGGTTGAGAACTGAAGAAGCCTTTCGGATGAGAGGTGAAACGTCTTCAAGAAACAAAAAGAAGTCCAGTCGCCTTTTTCAAGCTCCAGAGACGAGTCATAGTGTACCACCACAGGGTACCAACCACGCTCAGACATTTTCTCTGCATTGAGAAATACCTTGATGATTGATGATGACTTTACCTGTGAGGTAGAAACCACACCGATGATGTAAAAGAGGAAAATCAATGCCTTGATTTATTCTTTTATTCTTTCATTAGTTCATTTGTTGGCTGACTCCTTCTGTCAGATTGTGGTTTCGACCTTCTGGGTGTTTCCTCTCCTGGGAAACAAGCCAACTCTAAAAATGGCTCTCTGGCACTCATCTTTCTTTCTTTCCTTCCTTCCTTCGCCTCAGCCTTTTCTTCTTGCTTTGTCCACCATGTCTTCTTCATCTAGAACCATGTCACCACTTTCAGTCTTCCACTTCTTTTTTCTGATTTGTGGATGTTTTCCTCTCGTCAGTCCCGTTATTCTGACTTTGCCAATTTGTTCTTCCATATATCCTTCCTCCGTTTTGACCCAGTTCTGTTCTAATGGATTTCCATGCCTACTCTTCTTTTCATCACCTTTTCTTCAGTTCACGCGTTCCATCCTTTTTTCCTGTTTTCTTCTTCTGAGGTAAACCTCTTGTATTTTGGTCTTCCTTTTTCTCTCCTTATTTCCTCATCTTATTCTGTCCTAACTTCCTTTCCTGTCTTCCTGTCTCTCCTGCAATCTGTCTTCCTTCACGCCATATGTTGTCCTCCATCTTTCCCACTTTTCATCCAACCTTCCTCTTATCCTTTCTGCTGATCAGCCTCTTCTGCCTTTTCTTTTTGTTTTTCCTGTTAGCTACTATTAGCTGTTTGTGCTTTCTTTCTCCACCTCACCTTCCATTTTTTTCTTTCTTACACAGTCTCAGTCCTTCTTTTACTCCGTCCCCACTTGTCCTCCATCACTGCAGTTGAACAGTAAAAGCTGCTCTGGCAGCGAATCCCTTCTGCTATTAAAGTTGTGACATTGAGCCGTCTGGAACTATTTTAAGCTTCACTTTTTACTTCCTGTAACTGAATGAAATCACTGAACACCAGCAGCCAAAACTCCTGCCTCCTGCCAAAACTATTTATACCTTTTAATTCATCAGATGAAGACATCATGGTTTTGGAAAGAGCTATAAATAATTTATGTTATACTTCTACAGTAAATGTTCTCCTCATAGAACTAATATAAAAACTGAACGGAGTCAAATATGTGGATTTATCATTATAGTTATTTTTCTTTTTAAGATGGATTTCAGATAACGGGCAGGGAGAAGAGGATTATTAAAATGCTACTATCACAGTGAAAAAAGTAATCATTCTCTTAAACAGCATTTTTACTATTACAGTATTCATATATATTATGGTTGGTATACACTGTATAAATATCTCTTTTAGGTTGTGTGTTGAAGCTTGGCTTTATCAGGTAAATACCGGGCTGTGGCTCAGTCGTTCTCTGTTCTTTTCCTGTTGTGAACTCTCTGTCTCTCTTCCACACACACACACACACGCGCGCGTGCACAGAGCCTGTTCTTCACTTCCAATAAAATAGTTGAAGAGAGGGCATTTGTTTTCCTCTTTCTTCCTCTCCCTCACAAACACTGCAGGCTTGAATTGTGCTGCAGTTAATAAAGTGTGTGGGTGCGTGTGGATCAGACCTGCAGATAAGAACTGGACTGTGATAAGGACTGCAGTAACTCTCACTGCCCTGCTCTGTCTTTAACACTCTCTCTGTGTTTAAGACACCAGGCTGCTCAAGCTCTGGTTCTTCCATCAGATCAGGCTAACGTGAGCACAACAGAAGACTTAATTAAGAGCAAATTCCACTTAATTTTCAAATGCTACTGCCACTACTCTTAATATTGCTTCCTCTAGTTGTTAAAATGCAGCGTAATCAACACAACTAGAGGGATGTTTTGCTATGCAAATTCAGCAATCTTTGGATTAGTTACTTTGACAAAAACTTGAGATCTGCATGAGATGAACCGAGCGCTGCGCACTTCAGTCAAGAGGAACAGGGAGTGCTATGAAAAATGTATATGAAATAATATTGCACAGCAAGAAGCAACACTGGGGTGAAAATATGAGAAGAAAGGGGTGCTGCAGAGAACTATTAATCATGTAATTTAAAATGAAGTCCCACCATTTATTCCTAATGTGACACCTACACATTAGCGCTCTGCAATTTTCAACACGAGGTGTTAAAATATAAGGTGTGGCTGCTTTGACATGCTAACACATGCACCTGTTGCCAAAGCTGACCCCAAGGTCTTTGCCCATTCTAATTCAAGCCATTGAACTGGACCTTTCCACCATGTTTGTAGTGTTCCTGCTTTTTTGGAGCTTTTTAAATAATAATATAATCAAACAATTTGAATTTCTGTTTGGTGTAAAATGTGCAAGAAACTTTGTGATCCAGCTTATGGGTGGCTTAAATTGCCTTAAACCTGCATTCTATCTGAAGGCCAGGAGATTGGAATAGCTGTGATTGGAGGACTTCCATTTCTATAGAAGTGTATAGGAAATTGTTTTTTTGACTTGACCTCTGGAAGCACTTTCCTCCTGAGTGTTTGGGCTCAGTCACTCATTTGAGGTCATATTGAGTAATAAATTATGTTTATTTTGTTATATTTTGTCAAATTCTTGAATAGTTAGACAGGCAAATGACAGATGTAATGTAGGTTGTAGTATTCATAAAACTTTACTCAGTGACATAATGAAATATAATTATAATGTGTTTTTTTTTTCCCTTAATGAACACTTGGTAGCTGAAGTTGCCTGCAATGTTGGCTTCACAGCCCATCATGCCTTAATCAATTATATTCACAGTGCAGCTTTAACTAAATTGCCATACCATAATAATTCTATAATATGTTGCTAGTGTTGTGTGTACCAGAGTTTCCAAATTATTTCTTGGTTGTGTGACAGCAGCTGAAACATCGTCACACTGTATCTGGAAAACTTTCTCTTTAAAATCAGTGCTGAAGGTTTAATATGAGCCACTGTGACAACTCCACATTTAAAAGAAAATGATTTGGACCCTGACGGCTTATAATTAATTAACATCCTCCTCCTCCTCCTCCTCTCTCTCCCCTTCTGCCTCAGCTGCTCCGTTTCTCTCTTTGATTCTCACTCCACTCTTTCATCTTAATGTCTCCTCTTTTCCTCTTCTTCTTCCCTTTCCATCCCTTTCTCCTCCTTTCAACAGTGTCATTCAGCTGTGTCCTATCCAAGATGTAATGGTCATCTGTGCAGCTTATGTTTAAACAGTTATCAGGTTGAAGCTAGAGATAGAAGGCAGGAAAGGAAGGATAGGAAGCTACAGGGATGAGGAGAGAGGGAAGCCTGTGAGAATCCCCCCACTTTAAGCCCCTCTTTTCTTACTTTGTCAATCCTTTGCCTTGCATCACCCATATCTCTCTTGTCAGAGAGTTGGTCAAAGATCATTAATTTTTACTGCTGAGGTAGTTTCCTCTGTGGACTGATAAGGAGCACATTCAGGATCAGTTTCTACAGTTAGCGGCCTGTAATCAGCGGTAAAACAAGGTGAAAAGATGACTGTAGCACGCTTGCTAAGTGCTGCTATTTGAGGTGATTTGCTCACAAATTTGCAATCAAACATCGTAACAGAAAATGCATCAAGAGTCAGAGGCGTCACTCTGAAACACTTCTGACTCACTGAGAAATTTGTCCCGATCGTGTTTACATTAATTGTTGAGAAGAGGCTTTAAAAGAAGACGTTTTACATACAGAATGGAACCTTCTGTCTGGAGGAAGGCACAGAGCCATCAGAATATTTAATCCTTCCATCAGCTATTACTGGCTTTGCTTTAGAGCAGGAATAACTCACCAGAATGTGAGGATTTTGATGACTGATGTCAGGAACAGCAAATAAATCCTGCTGGTTTTGATCATCCCACAATGTTCTCCTTAACGAGGGTGATGCATTTAGCTTCGAGAGAAATATATCTCTTATTTTTCACAAGAGGTAGTAGGTGTTGGGGGAAAAAAAATCTTTGTTGGTTTAAACATATACATAATAGAAATATTTTGGTGCCTAACCTAACCACACAGCACGTGGCAATGGAAGTCAACAGTGAGGAATAGGAGCAAATAAAACCAAGTCATAAGAAATATTAAGTGCAATCAAAGGGTCTCTCTTTACTCTCAACCTGCCACAGCATCTCAACACCCTCACTTGTTATGAAATTAGCCATAGCAAAGGATAAATAGAACTGCAACCACTACTGGAATAATTCTTTAATGAGGTGTTAAATACATGCAGAAATAAAGCATATTCATATAGATATAGTGACATTCCAAAACACACACATGCACACAGAGAGAGACTGAGTCCTTTGGTGAAGTTATTATGTGTGGTGACAGTGTGACAGAGAATAATGGAGACATGTGGCCTCGTTCACCTCTGAGTCTGTTAAATTAATGACTAACAGCTTCACTCTAAACTCCTGCAGCTCACTCTGTCTCATGTTACAGTCCAGACAAATTAACAGCAGATTAACACCGAGGAGAACAGCAGTGTGTCTGCTCACTTCATTTGCTTTACCAGCCAGAGTCTGAAATACCCCGACATGCCAAACGAACTTTCTAGCAGACAATAATGCTTCATTATTTAGTATCTTAAACATGTCAAGTATCACAGTTTTTTTTTATCATTTAGGGTTGTAAATTTGTTAAAGTAGAAAAGCAACAACAACATTGACCAAAATACCTCATAGTACAACAAAAGGGTATAACAAAGTCTCTCTAATTTTTTTAGCTTTCAGAAACAGTTCAGTTTCTTCTTTTCCTGTCAGGAGCTCCTGACTCTGAGTTTAAGCCACTTGTTGTTGAAGTTGTAAGACTGAAAGATGAAGGGCCTGTAATAACACTGTAACAACACTGTAACAACGCTGTAACAACGCTGTAATAACACTGTAACAACACTGTAACAACGCTGTAACAACGCTGTAACACAACCTCAGTGGGAAAAAAATACATTCTTCATTCTTACAGCAGCTGCAGTGATTCTTTCTCAGGGTTTTGTGTCGGCTAATGGCAAATGAACTATTTGCATGCGATTAAAAAAAATGAATCTTCCTCTATAAGAAATGTTATAATGTTGCCAAGAAAAGGTGCAGGTATAGAACAATTTCCAGAGCTATTATTGTTATTCATATAATAAGTTTATACGTTTCAGAACAGAACTTTATGGAAGCTTTCTCTGCAATGACAGCTGGGAACACAACAGTATTTTAGGTCAAGTTTGAGCTGTTTTAATTTTTTGTTGGTTTACGATTTTTAATTTTTTTTAATTCTCCCCTGTGTATCTGTGTCATGTGCTGAGAGATGATAGTCAATGCTCAGCAAAAGCAACAAATCAATGGGCAATATTTTTGTGTTTCACCTCCCAACCAAGTTCTCTATTCTCAGTTTGAGGTTCTATATAGTTATTTATATTTTTATGACCATTTTTGAGATGGATTTTCCAAAGGTTAAAGCCCCGCCCACCAGAGCAGTTTGCTCACCTTGCAATGCTTTGCAGTGGACTGTCGGTCATGGATAGTGGAGAATGGATATTCGAGGCTCTGTTGCGTCGGTATACCCGTCCTGTGTCAGTCCATGTTACCTGCTTGCCTCAAAGCTGAGATAAGTTTAACACAGAACAGAGTTTTACAGATAAAACTCTGTTCCTCCATCCTCAAAGAGCTCCAACTGCCTATGAGAAAAATGAACTTGACTTTTTTTTTATGTCCAAAATCTCATTTAATATTTGGCAGTTTTACATATGTGGGGAAGAACCAGTTTAATTCATTTAGATTTAAACTGAATGGTACATACCACGGGAAGAGGCCCCGTGGTAGACCGAGGACACGCTGGAGAGATTATGTATCTCGGCTGGCCTGGGAACGCCTTGGGGTCCCTCCGGATGAGCTGGAGGAGGTGGCTGGGGAGAGGGAAGCCTGGGCTTCTCTGCTTAGGCTTCTGCCCCCGCGACCCGGCCCCGGATAAGCGGAAGAAAATGGATGGATGGATGGATGGATGGTACATATTTCTGCGATGTGGGGTTTTGATGATGACTAAACAGGAAATGACGAAACCTAAAGAAAAGCAGTGAACAAGCATGTGGTGGTGCTCAGCGCTGGCAGGTCGACTTGTGTTAATCCTGACTGCTGCTGGTCCGCATACACTCCCGCTGCGACCGACTACCGCCTTGTTCTCTTCACGCACAGTAGGCTGCCACTTAATTAATGTGTGTGTGTGTGCGTGTGTGCGCGAACGCATGTGTGTTCATGCCCCTTTCCCACATATTATAGCGTTCAACCATTCCCAGCGAGGATATTCAGGGGCTTGTTCAGTTCGCCACTGGGGCGTCAAGGCCCCTACCTAATTACACTCTGTGTGTGTGTGTGTGTGTGTGTGTGTGTGTGTGTGTGTGTGTGTGTGTGTGTGTGTGTGTGTGTGCCCAAGAACATATCTGCCTTGTAGGAATGTGTGTGTGAATGTGCCTATGGTACAGTAGGCTGGTTCCTAATTACTGTCTGCTCCTTGTATTCCCTCAGTGCCAATACCTTCCTGCCTCACTGAACCCCTGCTCTGTGTGTGTGTGTGTGTGTGTGTGTGTGTGTGTGTGTGTGTGTGTGTGTGTGTGTGTGTGTGTGAGAGGAAGAGAGACACAAGGCGATCATGTACAAATTCAGACACAAGAGAAACCTCAAATCTCCTGAGGTTACAGACTGACAGCAAACACACACTAGACCGACACACACACAGGCTCACTCAGAGTATCTAGAGTATGAACATGTCTTCTGTCTTTCGTTGTCATACACACTTACAGTACTAGTCAAAAGTTTGGATACACTCACTCATTCATATGAATGGGTGAGTGTGAACAGTGGCTGCTGTTAGGTGTAATGTGTTACAAGCTTTCGAGTAATCAGAAAACTTTGGCAATGAGTAAAATGACACATTAGCTTTGCAATTCAAGTAATTACTTATTTCTAGTGTCTAGTGTTATTTTTTTGTAGTAACAAAAGAAATAATATTATGTCAATGCACTTTCAGTTTTGCATGTGCAACGAAATAAACAAGTTGTGTTGTGAGTGTCACTCAGTGCTGATTTTACCAAAATGCCAAGACTCCCAGAACCATGCAAAAATTTTATTATGCTCAAATGGTTATTAAAGGAAGTGTCATTTTACAAAATTTCCATGGTATTTAAATATTACACAATTCCTGTAGCTTTATATAGCTATAGTAGTTTTACTATTGAAATTAGTAGGATGCACATCATTATGAGGAGACATCAGTACAGTGATCACTCCTGTCAATTCATCTTATTCCAGCAGCTGATTAGAGATCGGGAGCTCAGGCACTCGTGACCTACAAGACATATTGAAAAGAAACCATTCAAATCATTCACTTAATCACACACACACATTCATACAAGTGCTTTTTTCTGAACTGAAGCACCTTGCCTGACATTCACGCACATTTGACAGACTGAAGGAGCCAGGGATTGAACCACCGACTTTCTGGTAAATGTGACTGCTGCTGATGCAATAGTACATAACCACCAAAGGTAGATGACCCGCTCTGCGTCCTGAGCAACAGCCGCTCCAGATGCTGTCTTTGCAATTTGTTGCTTCATTGCCTGTTGAGTTTGTGAAAAATTGGCCTAACTCAACTAACTTATTCCATCGCTGTGGCACTTTTGTTCACTACAGTACTCGTTTCTGTTCCCCTATGTCAGAGACATTAAATTGGTGCACTTTCACGCTATGAAGGTAAAAGTTTACATTGCTACATTAAATAAAATGAAGTCTTCTGAGTGGGTCAGGCAGGAACCTTTTTTCAAATTTTACATAGCCCAGGTTTTCTATTCACTCTCTGTCATTGCATTTTCCAGTTTCTCCCATTACTATCACTTACATTTTTCTGTCCATCCATTGTACTCTCCTCTTCCATGTCTCCATTTTTCTTCCTCCTTGTTGTCACTCTGTTGCTTTACCCCTCACACTCTGTCTCCTGCTCGCTCTGCGTCCTCCCTTGTCCTTGATTCCAACACACACCAGCTGGCACTCAGCCAAGTGGAGAGACAGCAAAGACACACACACACACACACACACACACACACACACACACACACACACACACACACACACACACACACAGAGGAACATGCAGGAACCAGTGCGTGTGTGTGTTTGTGTTGTCTGTAAGAAGCATCAGTTTCATCCAGAGAGAGACGGAGAGAAACAATGAACTCGAGAACGGAAAATGAAAACAAGAAGAAAACACGGAAAGAGTGTAGACATATCTGAAGTGAGACTGTGTGTGTGTGTGTGTGTGTGTGTATTAGCTGATTGAGATTGTACTGAGTAACTTAATAGGTAGTTTTACAGAGAAATATGTGTCATAAGAATACCAAAGAATAACTCCAGTACATCTGGATGCTGCCTTGTGCTTTCACAAACTGGGCACATAAATGCCAAACATACAGAGAACAAAGACTCTTTCCTCATATATTTTAAGTAAATGAAATAAATGGGTGCGCCATCAATAATAGTGCAAGTAAGAAGTAAAGATTCCAACAAAACTTTTTTGAACAAAAGAAAAAGAGTAATAATTTGATGCTTCCTTCCAGAATAGTGCTGCTAATCTCAAATGCATAATGGTTGAAAACTAAATAGCAACAGACAATGAAATGAAATAATTTTGAAAGTCAAGCTTGACCTAAACACATACCACATATGGTAACATATACAGTTATCATACACATTTTTGTTACATGACAAGGTGATTTGGTAGGAACTCAATGGCATATAAATGGTCAAAAATATATTTTTAAAAAATGTTAGTAAGTGAACCTTGAGTCTAGAATACACTAGCCAGCTGCAGCATTAAAACCACCGGCCTGCTGCCTATTAGACCCTGGTTGAGATCTCCTGGGGTGTCCTGTAGTGTCTGACACTGACATCAGGGTGTTATGGTTCAGTCAAACTAGGGTAAAAGTAGCCAGCAACCACCTTGCAACTAGGGAAAATTAGTGGCTGCTGGTGACTGCATTGAATATTTTTGCATGCAACAACTGACTAGCTGCAGTGACCAACTGGTCACCCAGAGATTGAACATGCAACACACTCAAACTCTGGCCAACCACATGTTGTCTGATGGAAGGCAGTCTGTCTCCAAATAACTGTGGTCTGACTCTCAGACAGATTAGCAAAAGTTAAAAAATAATTGCCATCTAATTTATAAAAACACAGAGATTGCCAATGTTGCAGTCAGTCTGAGTCAGTCTGCGCTGATGAGTGCAACTTGTCTTTGTTGTGTCTCTTTGCAGTTTGTTGTGTCTCCTATATACACTGATCAAGTATATCATTAAGATAAGGTTGGTGTAAGACCACTGGTTGGTGAAATGGTTAACACTGATTATCTCTTCATCATGGCACCTGTTAGCGGGTGGGATATATCAGGAAGCAAGTGAACTTTTTGTCCTCAGAGTTGATGTTAGAAGCAGGAAAGATGGGCAAGTGTAAGGATTTGAGCGAGTTTGACAAGGCCCAAATTATGATGGTTAGAGCATCTTCAAAAGTTCAGCTCTTGTGGGATGTTCCCGGTCAGCAGAGGTCAGTTTCTATAAAAAGTGGTCCAAGGAAGGAACAGTGGTGAACCAGTGACAGCATCGTGGGTGGCCAGGGCTCATGGATGCACATGGAGAGTGAAAACTGGCCCATGTGGTTTGATCCAACAGACGAGCTGTAGCTCAAATTGCCAAAAAAAAGGTAATGCTGGTTCTGATAAAAAGTTGTCAGAATGCAGAACAGTGCACCCAGCACATCACAGTTTGTTGTGTATGGGGCTGAATAGCCACAGACCAGCCAGGGTGTCCTGCTTGACCTGTCACCCATCTGAAAGCGCCAACAATGGGCTCATGAGCCTTGGAAATGGACCTCAGAGCAATGGAAGAATGTGACCTGGCCTGATGACTCATATTTTCTTTTATATCACATGTCTGGGTGTGTGTCGCTTACCTGGGGAACACCTGGGACCAGGATGAACTAAGGGAAGAAGCCAAGGCAGCAGAGCAGTGTGATGCTTTAGGCAATGTTCTGCTGGGAAACCTTGGGTGCTGCCATCCACGTGGATGTTACTTGGATGTTATCACCTACCCATTGTTGCATCCTCCCTGATGGTTGTGGCCTCGTTCAGCAGAATAGTACAAAGCAAAAATGGTTCAGGAATGGTTTGAGGAGCACAACGAGTTTGAGGAATTCCCCAGATCTCAGTCCAATCGAGCATCTGTGGGATGTGGTGAACAAACAAGTCCGATCTATGGAGGCCCCACCTCGCAACTTACAGGACTTAAAAATCTGTTGCTAACATCTTGGTGCAGATTCCACAGCACACCTTCAGGGGTCTAGTGGGGTCCATGCCTCAAGGGGTCAGGGCTGAATTGGTAGCAAAAGTGGGTCCAACACAGTATTATCTAGGTGGTCACAATGTTATGCTTGATGGGTGTTCTATAGTAAACTGATAGCAGAAGGATAGTAGACTAACTCCATCCATATTTACTGCTGTCTCAACGCACCAAAGTTGGTTTGAAGATGGCGACTGACTGAGTGTTTGCAGACCCAGTCACCATTTAAAAAAAAAAAAAAACATTTCAAAGGCAACATGATCACAACTTAATTTCATACTGCTGTAATAATTTTGGTTGGACTGCAGTGTTTAACCACTATTTTCACTAGTGTGACTGTAGCATTAGTGGTGGATTATTGGTTCAAGGTTGGGGTCTCCACTGATCAGACTAGCATTTGCTCCTCCAGCAGATGCTCAGGAGTTTGGAGGCCAGGTCAACACCAGTCCTGAGCAGGCTTTTGTGGTGTGGTGAAGTGCTTTGTCACGCTGGACGAGGCCGCTGTTGTCGAGAACTGCCGTTCCCATTGGCGAGGGGTGCTTCACTTCACTTATTCACTTAACCTATCAGTGGTTTTAATGCTGAGCATATTGTATTTCATCACAGGTTGTAGCCCAAACATGAAAAAGGAAAAATAACTAATCAGTTTCTCTTAATTCTGCCCAGAAGCAGAATACAAGACGAATTACCTGATAATACTGTGAGGAAATAAAACCTGCCAGTTGACTGTGACCTCATCAACGTTGTGTGATTCTCTTCCATACACTTCATTGAACCCCAGCTCTGATTTTCTGTTAAGTCTGATCACTGAGCGATAACTGCTGAATTATTCAGCACAAGTGGAAAATTACTGAGCAGTTCTACACTAATGTGCTGATGGTACAGACTCTGAAATGGAATGATTTATTTATTATCTCTGTTTCTACTCAGCTTTAGAAACTGTCCTAAACTTTAGGCAAAAACATTTTAACCATGTTTCATTTAAGGAACTATAATTCACTTTATGTTTGGAAATTATGCAACTTTTATCTGACACATTTAAACTGAGAATCATAATCATTTTTTTTCTGCATATAATAAAATGATTCCTGAGAACAAGTTACTAAAACAGAAATTACATACTGTTCATGCCTAGGGTTAGGGTTAGGGTTAGGGTTGTCACAGATGACAACTTTGACCTCAAAGGGTGGATCAATGAAACCATGAATGTGTGAGTGTTTTTATTCTTGTGCCTCCTCTTCTGAGGCTGCGGGCGGTTACATTGTAAAACATCTCAGTGCTGAACAGTAAAAGTGTTACTGAAGGAGTTTAAGCAGGGAAATGATGCAGGTTTAGTGGAGCGGCTCTGTCAGAGTTAATCGGCCCAAACATCTCATTTCAGAAGGAAAGAACCTGCTTCGGGCTGACTGGCTCTCATTTATGGGACGAGCTGTAAACTTTGTTGTGTGTAACAGAAAGAAAAAATGCCTCTCAGTCTACTGCTTTCTGCAGTCTATCATTTAATGTCAGAGCAAGAGCAGTTACTTTTATTAGCAGTTAGATGTCTTAAGACATGAGTAAAGTTGAGAAAATAAATGAAACATAGGCTATAATGTAATTAGGTAAACATAGACTGCTTTATTGGAGCCTTTTTTGATGTGTAATTCTGTTTGTTTATGTGTTTTCAGTATGATAGACAGACTTATGTTCAAATACATATTAAAGAACAGAAAAACTGAAAGTGTCTTGACGAAAAAATATTTGTAACTATAACCCTGAATTATAAATTATTATAACCTCACTATGATTTTCCATGGGGAACCAGAGGAGTTTGCACGATTTGCTTTTACGGTTCAATAAAAGATCATTTATCATGATGAATTTGCCAAATGTGGACAGACCAACAGCGTCCTGAATTAATCATTTAAATAGGTTGCAGAAAATTTTAAACTCTTACTTTTGAAATAAAACAAATTGCAGACTGCCTGTAACAATGCAAAATAACCTATATTTAAAATATAATTCATTATTTTACTAAGGTGATGATAAACAGCTCGAGAATGTATTTGTTTTTCCACATTCAGTTACTCTATTGGTCAAAAAAAACAAAAACAATAGTGTTTCAGATCAAGGAAATATGTCAGAACAGGCCATGGTTAATATCTGTAAAATGAAATATACCTTCCAGTGGGCTTATTAGAACCTTTGGTGGAGTATCTGATTGACATACCTTGTTTCATAAAGTCATTGTGTTATGACAAATCTCACAGGACTGTTGAGTAAGCTTTTCTGTTTTTTTTTCCCTCAAATATAAAGCTCCATTGCAAAGCTACTTTTTGGGATATTTTCGATTAATGCGTTGTTTACTTTCGTGTGGTGCATTACATCATTCCTTCATAGTGCTTCCACAGGGTGCCCTTACATTGTTACTAAAACCTAGAATTTGAGAGAGTATTTTTTTCTTTCTCTGCATCTTCTCCTGCACCCTCAGTATTTATCCCTCATTTCCTTGTACCTCCTTGCCTTTCTGTTAGCCTGCATGTTTCTTTCCCAGAGTGATGCCTCACTCCTGTGTCCTGTCCTTCCTTTCCTTCAATCCTCACACCTTCCTCCTCTCTCCCTCTTCATCCCTGAGGTCTTTTGTTAGGTCGTGATAAATTGCCTCTGACATTTTGCCAAAATGGGTGCCCTCCCTCACTCGCTCCTGCTCTCTCTCTCTTCACTGTTCTTGCACCTACCACTAATTGAATTGGCTGTTTGCGTAACAGTACAGATTCCCGCTCTTCACTCTCTGTCACACACACATACAAATTCTTTTCCCTCCCTAATACTCACCTACACAGGTCCTCCCTTTCTTCCTCACTCAGCCCTCTGCAGGGTCTGGCCAGCAGTCTGGAGGTTGTCGTTTATTCCTTTAGTCCAACCTTCCAGCAGTGAGAAGGAGTGGGCAGAGGCTGTAAGCCCACACACACACACACACACACACACACACACACACACACACACACACACACACACACACACACACACACACAGCAGCGGAATCCCTGGTTTGTTGCCAATTTCATATTAAACAAGAAAATAAATTAACAACAGCTGCAATGTTTGACTTTGAGAGAGCAAAGTTAAATTGACTTTCCAATGAGATGGTCAGACTCGCTCTCAGACACACACACACACACACACACACATACACACACACACACGCGCTTTATACCTTTTGTTTTTCTTTTTTGCGAGTTTGGTCTTGTTTACATTGTTTTTTCTGACCTTTAATTTTTTGTATCCTTTTGTTCTGGACTGCTCCAACCTGTTTTCCACCTTCCCCCCTCATGCTTACACCTACTCCTCCTTTTTTCTCCTTTTCCTCTTTTATTCTATTTTCTTTGCTTTAATTTCATCTGAATTTTTAAAGGGGAATTCTGCATTTTTTTTGACTGTGTTATTTTATTCTATGTTAATGTTGCCACCCCCGCCCCACACACACACACACACACACACCTCTCTTCCATCTCATATGGCTAATCTTTACTTTATATAGCGCCTTTAAAAAAACAAAAAACCCTGAGTTTCCAGAGTACTTTGACAGCCAAGCAAAGGCAGAATACTAAATTCAAACAGAAAGCCAGAGATAAAACAGGAAAAAAAGGAGAGAGGAAAACACTACAAAGAAAAAAAGTGGTGAGCATATCATTAAGATATTATGGATTATTACAACCAGGCATGTTCATTTTGCTTTTAGTCATTCTCCTCTTCCCATTATTCCGCCAAGATCAGGCTGAGCTCCTTGAGCCCATCAACTGTGTCCTTGTGCTCTTGTGCCTTTTTGCTTTGTAACCCTTTCATTCACAAGCCCATTTTGTTATGTCATTAATTAAAGCTAATTCGGTCTCTTCAGCCCCGCCCCCTTCCAAAACGCACGCACGCAGGAATGTTGCATATGAGCGTTTTTTATTGGTGTGTGTTTAAATTTGGTGTAATGAGGTCTGCAGGGAGATGAGGACGGAGAGTTGGTAGAGAGAAGAACATTACCTCAGGGCACAAAAATCTCTCTTTTAGTGAGCTTTAATGCCCCTCTGTGTGCCCGTCTCACTGTCTGCCACTGTCTCACTCTTCTTTCTCTTTTGTGCTGTCCATGTTCATTTTCTGGCTGTCTCAAGGCAAAAACATTAACTAGTAACACTTTCTTCTTCTTCTTTTTTTTGATTTCAAAAACATTCAGTTTGCTTTGCATTCAAACTCATTTTGAAGTCAAACAGAGTTTTTAGTAGTGTTATTAAATTGAGATTCATAAATAAAATGGTCTGCAGTTCATGTTGGCACAGACAGACTAATTAATATTTTGGATGCTTTTGGGAGCAGGTACTGTTCAGGGCAACATGTTGCTGATTTTTTGTTAAATTGTTAAATTGATCTTTTCTTACCTATTTTAATGATTTAGCTTTACAGGATGTGCTTGGCGACAGCATGGAGCTTTCTTCCTGGCTGTCTCTCTTTTTATGCTTTTTCAGTTTGTCTTCTTTTGAGAAGGAGAGCGTGTGCGAGAGACAGTTTAACCTCAGGCCAGGTTTTACACTGACCAACTCACTTTTTCACTCTTTTCCTCCCTCTGTTTCTCTAGCTGTTGTGCTTTCTGACTTTGTCTGTAGAGAGAGTTTTGCCCTCAGGGTGAAATTTTAGAAAGCTAAAAACTATTCCTCTCTTTCTCCCTCTTTTGCTGTCTCTGTCTTTTCTCCTGCTTTTCTCTGTCTCGCTCCCTCACTAGAGATAAACAATGATGGATATGAAGACGAGAATAATAAAAAGGGAAAGAAAGACCAAAAAAAAGGGGAAAAGAGAGATTCCCTTTTTGATATTTCTGCCACTCACTGACGGCCTGCTGTGACATTATCTCTTAAAAAGTTATTTGTGGTGCACGCATTTGGTGTAAATGGTGTATTTGGGCTCTGTAGCGGTGCACAGTTATAGGGGGACTATAAGTGTACACAAATTATAGCTGCCTCCTCACATTGGTTTGATATTTGTGCGGTTTTAATGTAATGAATGCTGCATATGAGGACAAAAGAAGCCAGTTTGAATTCACGATGCAGTTGGATGGTCACATGAATATTGGTGTAAACAATGGTTTGAAGAATAAAAACAGTGCGTATGGAAAGCCACTGAGGTCCTCATTTGTCTCACTGTCCCCGCTGTAAGAAGGTTTAGTGTCACCAGCTGGTGTTTATATTAGCAGCTTTGCAAAGTGGCTTGTGACCGCCGTTACAGTTTTGAGTCTTCTGTGTTTATTTTCCATGCAGCTTCAGTAATGGACATGCCCATATTTTGTGATCCTCTGTGCCATTAAACTATATATATATGACTCAATACTTTAAGATAGCATGAAAAGATGTCTAATAAGCTTTATTTTATTTAGTGATTAATAAGGTGTGACTGGAGCCAGCCTTAGGCTGGAGCAGTTCTTATATTACTTTATTTATTTTTGTATTTTTTAACATTTATTCTTTAAGCACAGAGGGTCATTGGATATGGGATGAGTAGTAATTAAGTTGATTTCAAACAAAAAGATATAATAACTTTGAGGGCCAGCATTCACAAGCCATGACTACTGTTAGTTGCAGCATTTACAAATAACAGGTTGTGATATTAAAACATCACCTTGGCAGCTTTTCATAGGACAGAAGTTGAAATCCAGGCTACTTTCACACCTTCAAACTCCATGTAGTACTCTGGTCACATAAACTGTGAGAAAAGCCAAGAAGAACTTTGTAGATACAGGAGAGAGTTCTAATGTGAAACCTTCCTGCTTTAGTCTCTAAACATTTGAATAGATAACCTCATTATAAATTTAAAGTTCAAACTGATTTTATTTTCCTTGTAAATATCCTTGAACTTTATTTGCAGAACAGTGTATGTAATAAATTGTACCTAATGATTTTGCTTTACAAATAGAGGCTGTTGCTTTGCCAAACGACTTCACTGAATGAAACTTGTTAGTATAATAAGCTCCCCATCTTACCGAAAGGAAAGGGCTGGTTTTAATGAGTGCAACTGACAATGCTAACCTGTGGCACTACTTGGGACTGTTCAGAGCTGAACTCACTGGTTCCTCTTGTCTTGTGCCATGTGTGTTTGTCATGCTAGGCTGTATAAACGTGAGTGTTTGTGTGTTTGTGAATTTGTGTGTGAGTGCAGCTTTGCTCGTATCAATGTGTCTGAGTCTCACCAGTCTTCTTCTGTCCTGTCCTGTGCTTTCTCTCTCCTTGTGTGCGCGTGTGTGTCTTTAGCTATCGGTACCCAGCGGAGGAGAAGTCCCAGCGCCATTGCCTCTGAGATCTTCGAACCTCACCTGGGAAGCCACATTTTACAGGTAGGAACTATTCACAGCGGATAAAAATGTATCTGAACTCATCTTTGAAAAATAAAAAAAGGATGGAAATGCATGTGGATACGGTAGGCCTATTTATCTTCTGGTTCAATTCAATTCAATTCAACTCAAGGCAGTTTATATTGTAAGGTAAAGACTTTACAATAATTTAGAGAAACCCCCAATAGACAAACAACCCCCTATGAGAAAGCACTTGGCAACAGTGGGAAGAAAAAACCTCCCTTTTAACAGGAAGGAACCTCCGACAAAACCAGGCTCAGGGAGGGGCAGTCATCTGCTGCCACTGGTTGGGGGTGAGGGGAGGGAGACAGGATAAAAGACATGCTGTGGAAGAGACCCAGAGATTAATAATAACTAATGATTAAATGCAGAGTGGGGTATAAACACATAGGGATTGACAAGGGGTAAGTAAAGAAGAAACAGTCAGTGCATCATGGGAAGCCCCCCAGCAGTCTAGACCCATGACAGTGTAACTAAGAGAGGGTTCAGGATCATCTGATCCAGCCCTAACTATAAGCTTTATCAAAAAGAAAGTTTTAAGCCTAATATTAAAAGTTAAGAGGGTGTCTGTCTCCCCAATCCAAACTTGGAGCTGGTTCAGCAAAAGAGGGGCTGAAATCTGAAGACTCTGCTTTTAAATAACCCAGGAACCACAATAAAGCTTGCAGTGTGCTCTATCAAGGTGATATGGTACTATCACCTGTCCATCTTGTTGCAGCATTTTGGATCAGCTGAAGGATTTTTTAAGGAGCTTTTAGAACAACCTGATAATAATGAAATACAATAGTTCAGCCTAGAAGCAATAAATGCATGAACTAGTTTTTCAGCATCACTCTGAGACAAGATATTTCTAGTTTTAGAAATATTGTGCAAATATAAGAAAGCAGTCCTACAAATTTGTTTAATATGTGCATTGAAGGACATATCCTGGTCAAAAATGAGTCAGAGATTCCTCACACTGTAACTGGAGGCCAGGTCCAGGTCTTTATGTCTTTAAGAAATTCCTACATTTTAACTAATTGGTGTGTGTCATCTGGCTTCATGGATAGATAAAGCTGAGTATCATCTGCATAGCAATGAAAATGTATGCAATGCTTTCTAATAATACTGCCTAAGGGAAGCATGTATAATGTAAATAGAACTGGTCCTAGCACAGAACCCTGTGGAACTCCATAAGTAACCTCAGTGTGTCAAGAAGACTCCCCATTTACATGAACAAATTGGGGTCTATTATATAGATATAATTCAAACAACTATAGTGCAGTACCTTTAATACCTATGGCATGCTCTAATCTCTGTAATAAAATGTTATGGTCAACAGTATAAAAAGCTGCACTGAGGTCTAACAGGACAGGCTCAGAGGCCATGAGAAGATCATTTGTAATGGTTTAATTACTGCCACCTTGAAGGCCTGTGGTACGTAGCCAATTAATAGAAACAGATCGATCATATTTAAGATCAAAGCATTAATTAATGGTAGGACTTCTACAGTTCTACAGTATCAAGCTGAACACACATGGACACACTCTTGGTCCACTAAAATTTTCAGTGCTTTTGGTTTCTGATAAATAATTTCCAGTTGTTGTTGCCCAGTTGCATCAGTCATCATGTTGCAGAACCAGTACAGTCTACACACTATAAACACACAGATGCACACATTTTTTCAATATTATGAATAAATGCCAGTTGTCACAATATTACATTTTACATTAATCTGTTTTAGTTTTCTTTGTGAAGGCTGACATTTTGATGGCTTTGAAGTGAAATATCTCAGAAAATGAACTGATCTACAAGTACAAATATTCAAAATCCCCAAAAGTCCCTCCTACTGTGACAATTATCTGAATTTTTAATGTAGAGCCATCAGATGTCTGAACAATCTGATGTTACTTTAGTTAGCAGATTAAGGGCCAGATTTATTAAGAGGAGCAATTAGCATGAGGATGCTACAAAGAAAGTTTTGTGGGTATCTACTCGTAATGTAGCACAAATGAAAAAAAAAAAAGTGCAGCTCTACTAATAACACATACAGCATGTTACTTATAATCTGACAAACATGGGTCTATTCTAGATAAAACTTAGCAATTAAGAGTAAGAACAGGCAGCAGAAAAAGAGACTTAATATGGTGTGATACAAGAATAAGGCTGTATGGGGTCTAGAAAGTAGAGACATCTGAACTTTGGATGAATTATGATAGAGGGCAGGATTCATTAAGAGGATAGCTGCTTTATTTTATTCTTGGATTTTTTCTGCAGTATATCCTACAATCATGGGAGCTACAAAAATAGTAGTTGTCCTGTTTTTCCATCTATAATTTTCACTATCCCACTTTTACATGACAACAGTAGTTTTTGATGCCTTGAAAGAGTTTTGTGTTGATGCGAGAAGTTAGTAAATATGGCCTAATGCTAATGTATGCCAATACTGGCATTGTAAAACGCTATGCTAGCAAGTCAATATTTCCCAGTCATTTTAGCTTGGCTCCCCTTCAAACAAAGCACTGCTGAGGTTAGGGTGATCTCTAAAATGCCTTTTAGGGAGGGGTTAAGCAATACATACCATGCAAAATATATTTTTATATCTGCCTAGCTAAAGACTTGTTAGTTTTATATAAAAGGAAACATTTCATCCTCTTTTTTTCCTCACAGTCATCTGATCATTTCATTAACAGGAATTTCATTAAAGACTCTAAAAGCTTACTTTGGATTCATGAAGGTCTTTTATTTTGAAATAAGCACAAGTCATGTTACCATCGCCATCTTTAACATTAGGTATCAGCAGCCAAATTTTCAAAATCATTGTAAAGTCAAGGTTAGGGGTTATTTTGTTTCAATTTATTGTCAAAAAGAAGCATATGGTTTTTGAGATATGACACCTAAGGTACCCCCATGATTTCACCCTATGCAAAATTACAATTAGTAGCATTTTCAAAGTCATAGAAAATAAAGATTACGTATATTTAAACTGATTTATTTTCATTTTCTCATCATTTCTACCCAATAGATCACATATTCACAAGCTCAGGTTCATGGCAATGCGAAATTTTTATTTATAGAAGTTTAGAAAAACAATATAGTCTTAGCTAGCCTAATTTTTGTCAAATCCACAGGAGGTTCAAAATTTTAAGATGCAAAGGTCAAAAAATGCTTGCAAGCCACTTTTTTACTGTGGAAAAAATGACCGAAAATAGCCTCGAAAATATCTCAGTGTCCTAAAGAACATCCTGAATGCAGCACATGCTTTTGTGTACACCAGCAACCAACCAGAAGGTCACATCACAGTCATGTAGCTTGGGTGAGTTTCAGTGTGGAGAGAACCGGCGGGTTTTGGAACCTGTTTGATTATAAAGAAAATTTTGGTATAGAGATATTGAAAAAAAACAAAAAACAAAAACAAAAAAAAAAAACAATGGGAAGAGTTTCAAAATTTCATTTCAAGGGGGTGAAATGATGTAATTTGTGAATTTGAGGTATACAGTCAGCTGGGCTCATACCAACCAGATGTGGCAATTTTCTAAGTGGATTTATGACTATTAAGATTTTGGAATACTTATTGATATTGGTATGTACGGGTTGAGAATTTCATAAATTTTTAATTGGTGTGAACATATTATGAATCCCAACAAGCAGAGCTGAACAGTGGCAAGCAGATGTTGAAGCATTTATTGCTGTTTGAGTGGTTACTTTACCAATTCTACAGCTATTAGCCAAGTGCTGCCGGTACCTATTAATATTCTAGCTGTGTGCCCACACTGACATGTAACCACATGTTACAGTAGCATCTACCACGGAGTACTCAGCTCAGGGTTTAAGTAAATCTTTTTCTTGACAGAGTCTTGTTTGGACTGGTGAAAACTGAACCAGTTTACAGTATATATTAGTCTGAAGTATCTAAAATAGCCAGTGTACAGATGATAAACACTTCTTAATTGGGCAATAACATAATATTTCTTCCTTGGCCACTTTCAGGAGAAATTGTACTTTTCTTACTCCACTAGTAGTACGCTTCTGAGGACAAAAATATTTTCTTTCATTCAAAATTTCAGTTTTCTAGTCAGCATAGCATCCCCAGGAGCGCCTATTGAGCCCTTTAATGAATTACAGTTAATGCTCTATTTTCTTTTATTTCCAATTGCTGAACCCTTATAATATTATAGTCTGACATCCAAATCCTATCAAATGCTTTTTTTTTCTTCTCAGAAAGAGGATTTTACACCAGTTGTTATCTGAATTATTTCTTATGATTTGCCTTTGAGCTTTTCTGAAGCTATATTATTCTCAATAATGTACCCCTACATTATTAGCGCAGTGATTCCTCATAATTCACCCTCAGATTTTTCACCAGAGCCAACTTTGGTTATTCCTTAACATCCAGTTGCTGCTGCAGCTAAGCTGAATTATTAAATGGAATTATGAAAGTATGATAATGACTGGGTTATCACTGTTCGCTCCCTTGGGTTTGTGTGTGTGTGTGTGTCTTGTAGTTTTAATCCCTAGCATGCTCCACTCCATATCTGTTTAACATACAGCCCAAAGGCTGAGCTTTTAACATCACAACCAGGCTGACGCGATACCACAGCTGATAAGGGCTGGTAATCTGTGTGTGGGTGTGTGCGTGTGTGTTATTAGATATGCACTATTTGTAAGTGCGTGTACATTTCTGAGATGATTTTCTAAACCTTCAAGAATGTTCTTTTTGGTTGCTTGTGCATTTTCAAACATTTAATCTAAGTATGTGTGCATGTGTGAGTGACAGTGTGTCTGTGTGTACACGTGTGTGTGTATGTGTGTGCATCTGCTTCAGTTACACCTGATTATTATTATAATCTGGCTGACACCAGTAAGCCTTTGCTATGGAAAAATCCACACTTTTCTAATCTCCTTGTACTTTTTTATCCCTTTATCATATTCAAGAATCCTGACAGAAAAGTCTCTAACAGATATAAAAAATTCATTGCCAACTGTAACACGCTGGGTTTAAAAAGAAACCCCCCAAAAAAAGAAAAGAAAAAAAAAGGATTCTGACCAACTTTAACAATAAAGCAGGTTAATGGGTATTTCTGGAGAGTATGAGTAGATGCATTATATACATAATGGTCCTCAATTATCAAGTTGAGAAGCTGGACTTAGGGCATACTTTGTAGACTTGCAGAGTGCCAATAAAGTAAATATGCTCTCTAACTAAATGGACTTTTGATAGGCCATCAAACGGCTGTTAATTACACAAAAACAAAACAAGCAAAACCAGGAAATTGAAGCTCTGCCTAGATCCTTTGTCCTGGTAGGCGCATAAAATAGCACAGATAAGTTTTGCTTTTGTTAGGTTACAAAACAAAACCATCATCGTAAAAAGTAAAGTTGATTATTGCTGTGAAGCTGACGAGTTTCTCCTTTGCCTGATTTCAGTGGTTTGTTAACCCATCTGTCAACCCTGACCACCTTCCAGTTTGGAGGCCTTGTACTCACGTCACTTCACCTCACGTTTACCTCTGACCAAAGTGCTTATTATCCATCTAGATTATTATTATTTCATATGTGCTGGCTAATTTTCTAGATATCTATAGGAATGTCTTTCTCTTGAATGTAAAGGAACTAAATGCCACTTGTCTTGTGGTAATCAGAGCCCGCTGGAAATGACTAACTGGAAATGTGTTGTTCGTCAATAATGGATATCAGATATGTGTTAATTTAATCTTGCATCCCCAGATTTAGATAGATCATATGAAGCCAGCGGTGATCAGACCTGAACACAGAGAGTTAGGGCTCTCTTCCTAAAATAGCCCAGAAGTCAGTCCACATAACAGTGGGTCCTGTAAAGTAATGTGTAGATACACATATAAATGTAGTGGAACCTACTAAACCAGGAGTTGAATTTGTCCTGGAAATTCAGTGATGTGCCATTTAAATCAGCAGAAAGTGGTCAGAGGATAGCTTCACTGTCCACATTCTGACACACATTTGGAATAACTGCAGTGGTTCCCTGTGCTTTGCAGCTGGTTTGCAAAATGCAGTTTAATTCCAGACAGTCATCACATTATATACCCCACTCTCCCTTCTGGTGATCGGTAAAGATGACTGTCAAAGCTTCCAGTGCAAACACCCTGCATGAGTGACTTTCTGGCAGCCAGAGGGTGCTGTTACCAATCTGAAACCACTCAGGATGTCAGGCAATAGTGCTACATACAGCCGCACCTATCGTAAGTCCTTGTTCCATTTGTTCTTCATCTGTCCCATGTTAATCCTCGAGACAGCTGCAGTGCAGAGCGAGTGTGTCGCCGTGACAACCGTCTCTCGTCTTCCGCTGCTGTGCACATCATGTTGTCATGTGTGAGTGTTAACACGAGGCTGGAACAAGTGGAGCCGCTCACGCTGTGTTGAGCATCGATGCCGCGTCGAGCCTGTGTGCCGGTGTGTCTGTGTGAGTGCAAACACCATGTTCTGATCCTGCAGCTCAAGACACTAGACATCCCATAATACCTTGTTGTAATCCCTAGAGAGTCGCTATGACAACCATATGAGGCAGATCCCAAGGCAGATTGAAGCAGATGTGAGATCGAAAGTGACACAAACAATGCGGACCTCCCCTCACCTGCAAGAGGGGTGTGTGTGTGTGTGTGTGTGTGTGTGTGTGTGTGTGTGTGTGTGTGTGTGTGAGAGAGAGAGAGAGAGAGAAAAAGAAAGAAAGAGAGAGTGTGAAAGAGTGGTGGCTCTAAAACTACAGCAAGGTTGTTTTGCACGCCTTTTCAGCTCCATGTGGCTGTTTTTGTTTTCACTGTTCTACTCTGGAATATTATAATTTTATGTAACTCATAACTTTAATATATGACAAACATTAACTGAGTGAACAGAGAGCAGAGCAGAGAGAATCAGAGAGCTCGTTAACGCTCAGCTTCAGACTTTTGGCTGTGATGTTATTCTATTCATCTGAACACAGCTGTAAGCCCCACCCACCCACCGTATTTATCTTCTGTTTTGCAAGGGGTCGCCAATCAGAAGAAAGAAGGGTCACAGACAAGATATCGTTTTTTTCATAAACATATGGATCAGTAGTGAGCAACATTAAATCACAAAAGCTACTTTGTGTTTCCGCAGATGTGACGTGGTAAAGCGTTTCTGTGTTGTTTTAACTCTTGACCTGTGGCGAGTCCGCTTCTCTCTCAGTCTATATGAAGTAGATGTTCCTTGTTCTGTTGCCATGTTGCAGTTCACTGATTGGCCATGTTGTCTCTGAACTACCAGAACAAACAGACTGTCTGGGGGAAATAGTGTTTTATGTGCATACATGCTCCTGTGTGTGTGCGTGTGTGTGATGCAGCGTGTTTCTACAGCATCAGAGTGTGTGTTTGCATGTGTGCGTGGCCTTTTCAGCGGAGAAGGAAGGCCGATGTGTTGGCGGCAAATTGGCCTCATTAATCTCCCGCTTAATTGATTGTGAGAAGTTTGAGGATGACATTTTAAGAAAGCGTGGCGGACGGGGTATGGCATGATTGATTTGGCTAAAACGCAGCGCTAATGAATGCCAGCCAGTCACTTAGGTGGTAGAGACCAGACACTAATTTCAGAGAGATTAGGCCAGAGAGGTTGATAATGCTTAATGAAGAGAGAGAGAGGGAGCAGTCATTAAACAGGATGTAAAGCTCTATGTGTACTCTCCTGTCTCCGATCTGGGTTGCTGCGTGTTTGTGTTGAGAGAGATTAAATGAGTGAAGGTTGTATTTGTATGAACTTTATTACTCATCAATACAGATTCCTACTGGACAAACTTGGATTCATTGTCTCTGAAGGAATGATTTATCAGGCAGTAAATTTTATTGTGGAAAACAAGCGGTGACTGGGCTGAGGCTCAAAGTTAGGTTTTTCTTCATAAAGCTCACTTTATAATCCACCAATCAAATCTGCACTCTTTTAAATCAGAACAGTAACTTAATGATTTATTTCATGATTTTCAACTAAAACAGGCATTAAACTTTAAACGCTTCCCCAACACTCACTGTACTATTTTACCTGAGTGCAGATCTAAGCTTAGGTCATGGGGATAATTTGCTGCTTTGTCTTGGTTACTTTTTTATGCTAGTCTTTGCAGCTTAAGTTACAGGATATAACCATAACTATTTAATCCAATGTAGTTCCCACAGTTTTTTAATCAATTAAAAACACAACCAGGGCCTTTTTTTTTTTTGTGGGGGAGGGGGGGGGGGGGGGGGGGGGGGGGGGGGGGGGGTGTTAAATAAAGATAAACACAATAGTAAAGCTCTTCAGCAAACTCTGGAAACACCATGCTCATCCTAGTTTTGTTCCATATTCTGCAATGGCCTTTTTTTTAATACTAATATTGATTATGTCCGCTTCCAAAGTGCACACAAATACAGATCACCATAGAGCCAGAGTGTAGAACAATGCAAACTAACTTTAGAGGAAAATTGCAACAACAAAATTGCAAGCAACCAGCCAACAAGCACTGCTAAAACTATTATTAGTAATAGGGTTTCCACTTTAAAAGAGCGAGAAACTCCCATGTTGGGAGGCAGCTCAGCTCACTGACCAGGCCATGTGTTTAAGTGTCATCTGGTGCCATTTTTGACCCTGCATTCATGTGTTCCTTGGATTTTTTTTTTTCCAAGTTGGAAAGTTGGTCCTCCAACTTTTTTTGTGTTCATGTGCTTTTAAGTCGTAATGTGACAACAACATGGACGTTGCAAACACGACGTGCTTTATTTTTATGAAATCTATGCGTAAACAACACATTGATGGCTATTTCTAGTACATAGTTGCTATACCTGACATGTTATCATGATTATTTGCTTATAAATAACATTTCTAGCAAATCTAGAAAAATACTGATTTTCATCGACTGTGTTTTTGTACGACATCACCAATTTGTAAACCAAAATGTTTTATTAGGTGTTCATGTGAGTTTTCCACATATATGAGCAGTTAAAAACATGTGTGTATATAATATACAAGCAGCTTCGTTAAATTGAGCAGGTCAGGAAGTCGAAGGAAGTTTAGTGGTTGTTGTTCAAGTGAAAGTGCTGCGGTGGTGTTTGGACTTGAAGAGCAGATTGATGTTTGGTGTTTTTTTAAGGCACCATGTGGTGTTTGAAGATGAAGAGGGAGCGGACAGACGGACAGTGATTAAACAAAGTGGAGTTGGAATAAAATACGTTTGTGTATATGTGTGTGTGTTAGCCCAAAATGTGTGACCAATTATAAAGTGATTGATCAGGATAAAGACAGCGTGTGTTTTTATGTTTACTAATACTTAAATTCAAGAAACAAAGACAAAGAAAGTGTGTGCGGTTTTGTGTGCACCTGGCAGGGTGAATATATATATATGAGAGGGGGGAGTGCCACACCTGTTACAAACACAGCCTGTCTACTTGTTCTTCTCTCTGTGTGAGAATCAAACTCTCAGAGTGCATTAGGATAACCCGTCCATCTGCAGCGAGAAGACAAAGTGACAAAAGAAAGTGGCAAAGAAGCATGCCGAGAGGGACGATAAGAGACAAACGGGGCATTTGGGAAAGTTGTACTTCATGAAATCAGACAATGCATAAAATACATTTTATGTTATTTATTTTGAAAACCTGTTAAGGTCTCACTACCAAACATCTTTCTGTGATTTTATGGCACTCAGTGTTGCCATATTGTAAATCATAGAAGCGTTCATAATTTGATTTACCATTAAGGCCAGAGGTGCACCTTTCAGTTGTATAACTATAATAATAATATTAATAATATAATATTAATAATACTTTACTGGAACTGTTACACGGGGGATTGGTGTTCAGTGTGAGCTTTTCATGCAGACCAATCACCTGATCTGGGGAATAAGAGTAAAGAAACCACAGGCTTTGGCTCCCACAAATATAACTGAAGTGGACCTGTTTTGATCTTCCATATCTGCCATCATAAATATTTAAAGTGGTGAATGTTCATGTTAAACATGGCCAAAGTAATGAAGCCACTGAATGTAAACATAATCCCTATGAGCCAAAAACTCACATTCTTCTTAACACTCAGTTTCTGGCAGTTTCTTTCTGCTCTCGGCTCCATATGATGTCAGTGAGAGACGATATCACTAATGCAGTCATCTCAGGCACAGCTTTGGTTGTGACAAGGAGCAACCTCTGGAGCTCCTCTAGGTACCACATGAAGGTGGCTCCCAAAAATGAGTCTGACCCCAAAGACTCCCATGTTAAAATGCCTAACTTTACAACATTAAAAAGCATATTTACAGCCTGGTACAAAACAGCTGGATAACGGAGACTGTCCAAGAAGATTATGCTTCAGTTTTAGTGTGAAATACAGTAAAAATCGCCTACGTTGGATTTAATTTCACCCGACTTGTCAGATAAAATTCAATTCTTCAAAATTCTTCAAAATTTGGGGTTTGGGGTCAAACATTGAATTTCGCTGCAATGGTTTTCTGCTTCATCCCAGCCAATCCAGACATCACGTGATTGTATAGGCAATCAAGCGATCTCCAGGCGGATGCATGGAGTTTGCGTAGATAGTAGATATTGGAATCGGGCATGGCGGCAGCTGAGGAGAGCTTTAGCACTAAACTCATCTGACTTATGGGATCACATTTAATTGAAAATGTTTTACAATGGGTCCAGGTAGGCAAAAATCTGACTTGTATGATCCAATTTAGGTGATGATTTTTATTGGAATTAACAATAGGAAAAATCAGGATCTGCAGAAGCCATCTGACTAGAGGGAAGATCCAATTTGTGTGACTTTGATTTTGGTGATTTTTACTGTACTAATGTTTTATTAGTTTGCTGCGTAGCACTGATTAACTTATGTCCACATACACTTAATAAATGCAGCTTATTAATCAAGCTTGCTAGTATTAGCTGATAACTTAGCACTCATCCTTCCATCCATATAAGGTAACTTGTGGCTCTTAAAACCAACATGGTGCCAGCCAAACCACTAATACTGAAACTTGAAATTACAGGGAATCTGTGTGTGTGTGTGTGTGTGTGTGTGTGTGTGTGTGTGTGTGTGTGTGTGTGTGTGTGTGTGTGTGTGTGTGTGTGTGTGTGTGTGTGTGTGTGTTTTGATTGCTTAGAATTTGATGAGACTGGATATCTGCATATCTACTTTTAAAACAGCTTCAGATCAGAATTAAGGTGACAGCATTTACAACAGACGCCACGTTGTTAGTAATATGATAGGTAAGATTCATATTACATGTGAATTATTTTAAATTTGGAGTATGGATTAAGGTTTTAAGCTGGGATGATTTATAGGGATCAATAGCAGCAGTTTCTGTGAAAAAGAAAATCTGAAGGACTGCCCTGCCTGATATAAATAAAGTGTTTGGCACTTTCACCTGCAGCTGTTAACCAACCGCTGCACTCTGTAAAACAGATGTAAGGTGTTCACACGTTGTCACGCCGATGAGGGGGAAATGAAAGACGACAGCAATGGCACACAGATGCGACACTGCTTCCTGTCAGCCCGTCAATCAAACTGTCACCCAATGAGTGTCACCGTAGGTAAAAATTAGACGTGGAGACAGGAGAAGACACAGGCATGACAGGACAGATCTGCTGCTCCCGGTGGATTATGGGAATATTACTGTGGAGATTTAGAAACTAAAAGCGATGCTTGTGTACGACATCTGACAGGCAGACTGGCACAGAGAAAGACAAAAGGAAGTCAGACAGATGAGAAACAGGCCAATAAAATAGAAAGTGACTTCAAGACAGGAGGCATACACTGAAAGACACCTAGATTTAAAGGAGTATACCACAAGTTTTCCATGTTTTAGCTGCTGTTGTGTTAGTTTGCCATCTTACAGTAATTCCATTTGTAGCAGGCGCTGTTTAAAAAGTCGTGATGCATTCAGCAATAATAGAGAACAGTTCTTTTATGCTGGGCAGATTGCAGCATTCCCAAAAAATCCAACTTAAATACTTTTTCTCTCCATTCCCCCAACATGGCAACATCCCAGAGAATAAAAGGAGAGCACAGTTGTTGAAATAGGCTTGAAGGTGTGTGCTTAAGTTACACAAAAATTTGACTATATAAAAAAGAAAGCTTGAAGGCAAAGGGCACACTGAGATGTCAAAATGTTAATTTTATCACTGACTGGTATGACTGTTGAAAATACAGGAATGGGAGTGACATAAGCTATTGCTTATCAAGGGCAAAAAGCTTTTGTAGATGACAACCAAACTGGGGCATAAAGGAAGCCTGCAGTTTGATCACAAGCTAAGACAGTTATTGTTAGAACTCATGGATGTACACTGCTCAAAAAACTTTGAAAACACATCAGATCTCAATGGGGAAAGGAAGGATGGTGTCCTGGAGGATCTCCTCCCAGATCTGGACCAGGGCATCACCGAGCTCCTGGACAGTCTCAGGTGCAACCTGGAGATGTCGGATGGACTGAAACATAATGTCCCAGAGGTGTTCTGTGGGATTTAGGTCAGGCAAGTGTGGGGGCCAGTCAGTGCTATCAATTCCTTTATCCTCCAGTAACTGTCTGCATGCTCTCACACATGAGGCCAGGCATTGTTGTGTACCAGGAGGAACCCAGGATCCAGTGCACCAGCGTAGGATCTGACAATGAGTCCAAGTATTTCACTGATTAGATCAATATCCCAGAAGTTTATACTCTGATTAAAAAGTGTTCCTATAATTTTGTTTTTTGAGCAATGAAAATGTCATCACACATTAAAAGATGGCATCTTATTCATATGAAGAAAAAAAAATGCTCAGTGGTGCATGTTTAAAAAAAGGCAGGGCTCTAGCCAGAAAAACATTTCAGCCCGGCATGTGTGGAACTCAACAAATGATACCGACACAACAACCAACTGCTCACAAGATAGCAGCTTTACGTGCTAAATGTGTGTAATATTAAGGACAGACATGAACATCAACAGGGAGAAACATAAAGAAAAACAAACTCCAAAACCCAATAAACTCTACAATACACAGTGCAGTAGATTAACAACACCTACATGTGTAACATCAGAAGGCAGCGAATGTTTGACAAAAACAAGCTGATCTCTTTGAAGGAATCAAAGCTCAAATCCAGCTGCATCCTGATGTTATCAACCACATAAAGCTGCTTCTGTTTTGGAGCTGCTCAGAGAGCTAGCTTGGTTAGATGGTCGCTAATTAGACTTCAGCACTGGGCCTTTGCAGCGCCTTTCACACTGGATTTTTTTCAAGATGACAAATGGAAATGGAAATGTGAAAATCAATTAGTGACTCTTGATTCCCCATAAGCTGACCGATATTCACCAAAAAAACCCCACCTATGAAGTCTGTTGGAAATACATTTAAATAATGTATCAAAGTCAGTGGAATATAAGTGCAAAGGAGAAAAACTTATCTTTGACTATATTGTCTACCTGTATTGAATTATTAGACACTCAAACACAAATGTGGGCCTGTGTCAGTTGAAGTATTTATATTTACATATTTTACTCTACTTGCTCCTTCCGTGAGCATTGAACTGGGCCTTGAAATAAATTTTTTAGACCTGCATATTCAAAAATGAACAGATTTACACACACACACACACACACACACACACACCAAGAAGTGAGTTTCAGGCAGGTTTAGCCATACTGCATGCACAGATGACTCCAGAGGCCTAGCATGACCTGGCGGCGGCAAGACTAAAGGTCACGGTGATGAGCGGCGAGCCTCGCATCCTGATAACCCCAAACCCCCCTCTCTGACTTCCTGTGAGGTCCAGCAGGTTCATTAGCACTGGGAATAACTGCAGAAAGACAGAACGAGAGAGTGAGAGAGGAAGAGGTCTAAACCAATAAACGAAGCATCCAGAGAGAAAGGGAGGTAAAAAACGAAGGTGAGAAGAAGGAAAAAAGAAAAAAATTATTTATGCAGTCAATAGGCTGAGGCTTGTCTGCATCTCTAATTGTTTGATTTTATAGGCGGGACGGGCTCTTTAAACAAACACACTCTTATGCTAATGGCAGCACGGCAGTGCCCTCCTGACTGTGTCTGGTGGGAAAGTGGACTGGGGGATTATGGGAGTTTTTTGGGAAGGGGGGGAAGGAAAAAACTGAATATCATTTGTATAATTAAAAATGACAGAGGAAATGGCCCACTAATGCACACGCACACACATTGTACGCGCACACGCACACACCTACACACACGCAATCAGCCACTTTGTCTTGACAGGTGGAGGGGGAGGAGGGAGTAGGGAGGTATAAGGGGAGAGGGGAGGTTAGTCCTGATTGCTGTCAATCAAGCAGTCCGGTGGGAGGACCGGGGAGGCAGCCAGATCGCCGTGAACTTTGACCCCCTACCTGGCCGACGTGATGCCAGTGTGTGTGTGTGTGTGTGTGTGTGTGTGTGTGTGTGTGTGTGAGAGAGAGAGAGATTTAACAACCTTGAGAGATTGACTGAATTTCAACAGGCTCAGGGCTGAGAGAGAGAGAGAGAGAAATGTAGTGTGGCATGGGAGGGGAAGTGGGATGATTAAGGGATGGAAGTCCACAGAAAAATGAACAAGGGGGGAGAACAGGCACCAAAGTAATACTGAAATGTTGTTATACAGTTGTTAGCGTAGCTTAATTTTTGGCTTGGCAAATCAGCCAATCAATATTTACCTAAAGCACTGATTAATATACAGTAAGTAAAGTGAAAATGTACCCACATGCTTTAAGGTTAGAATGATTGTATACTTCATCCTTCAAATCTTCAGTTCAAGAACAAACATCATAATAACCACCAAGGAGGATAAAGGCATCCTACGTTTATTAAGAACATGAAGGAAGAACAGAAAAACAGAAATTTCTATTTCTACACCAACTAAAGTGCAGTTTATCAACTTGTTTCTGCCGTCATTGTCCTCTTGTCTTTGTCACCAAATATGTCCACTTCCTTTCGCTGAAATTACATTTTTCTGATGGAATATTTCAGTGCCTGTGTCTTTAATTTTTATTTATGGTGCACATTTTGTTTTCCCCACGCTGTTTCACGCCAGATACAGAAATGATGATATTCATAAAAAATGACTTGCATGTAAATTAAATTTATAGGAACTATCATTTAAAATTTATTATGACATTAATCTGCCTCAAGCAGAAAGTAAAACAAAGTATAATTTATTAAATTTATTGAATTTTACATACATATTAATCTTCAATTACACAGACAAACATTTCTAACTTGTGTTTTCTAATAAATGTAGTTTTATAATGTAGCACATCATGCAGACAGTAAGTGTGGGATTAATCTGCCTGAGCAGGAGAGAGAAGCTTTTAATACTTCCAGAGTTGCATTAACCAGTATTTTTTTATGCTAACAGTTATCAGTGGATCAATATGTCCATCCATCTATTTTCTTCCGCTTATCCTTTTCAGGGTCATGGGGGGGGCTGGAGCCTATCCCAGCTGTCATAGGGCGAGAAGCAGGGTACATCCTGTACAGGTCGGCAACCTATCACAGGGCTAACAGAGAGAGACAGACAACCATTCACACCTATGGGCAATTTAGAATCACCAATTAACCTAACCCCACCCAGGGAAAACGCAAACACTGGACGGTCCCATCCAAGGTGGATTTAAACCCAGGACCTTCTTGCTGTGAGGCATCAGTGCTAACCACCACACCACTGTGCTGTCCCAAATGAATATGTCCCTGTAAAGCCTGTTGCTCATAGTCCCAAAGCTACACAATAGATGCCTGTCTCTGCAACACCCATCTATGCTTTTTAGCCCCTGTTGGTGTCAGTGTTTTGGTTCACACTAGCACCATCATCAACCTGTTTTCAGCAGCATCAAGTAGCTGTTTGCAACATAAAAGCTAAAATAAATTGGTGACTAACTGGTGAAGAGAGCAGTATATCTAGCAGCTGACAGTTACGATTGTGGCGGTGTCCAAGCTTGAGCTAAAATAATGGCAGATATTTGACTTACACTGACAAAAAAAAACAGCTCCACTAGAATATTACTCTGTATACTGGATCTGCAAATGCACATTTGTCATAACTTTATAAGGCGTTGAATATGTAAGCTGTGTACACAAATTGGATGCCCCATGTGGCAAATAAATCAATTGATGTGGCTTTAAACAGACCAAATAAATAATATGTGAAAAGTTATATTTGCATTGTGTGTGTGTGTGTGTGTGTGTGTGTGTGTGTGTGTGTGTGTGTGTGTGTGTGTGTGTGTGTGTGTGTGTGTGTGTGTCAGACAGCAAGAGAGAGACAGAAAGAATGAGAGAGAGATCAAAGGAAACAGAGGATCACTAGAAAGCCAAAGTGACAATTGAACAAATGGCAGCAATGAAAAGACGATCAGATTATATCTCTGTCCTTCTGTCGCTTTGTTCTCTGTGTGAGCATCAGCTTGTTTCTGACTGCATGCGTGCGCATACCGCTGTGTGTAATTACATATTTATTGATGTGTGTTCCCACATTTATTTGTTCCTCCAAGATATGCGTCTTCCCTTGTGTTTTTCTGTGTCTGCGTGCGTGTGTGCATTACTAACGTTGAGTTGAACTTGAACAGTTGAGATGTAAAACCTTCCTTCCCTCCTCTTCCCCCCACCAAATTAATCCCCCCCCCCCCCCCCCCCCCCCCACACACACACACACACACAGACACACACATATTAACAGTGAAAGCAGATCCTGTAGAATAATTTCATTATAAACTTGTGAGCCTTTGGATTAATGAATTTTCTTTCACAGACATTACAGGATTTTCTGCTTTTATTTTGTTGTTTCCTCTCCACTTTGTATTCTCACCATCTTACCTTCCATCTCTCATATTCTCCATCCTTTTGTTCAGTATCAGAGCGTGGTCTTGTTCTTGGTGTCTTGGAAAAAAAATGACAGAAAGGCTTCTTGTGTAGCTGCATATGTTAGATATTTCTGTGTTTTCATTTTTGTGTTGTTTTACCCTCTTTCTCAGCTGCTCCACAGACTGTCCTCCCATACATCATTTATAGAAGCAGCTTATTGTGAGCCATGTGTTTTACTATTAAGTGACCTCTAGTGATCAGGTGAAATAGCAAATAACCCAAAAATCAACCAGTGTTTCATGTGACAGTGCTGTGGAGTGGCTACAGAAATTACAGCAAAGTAAAAGAGGAAGTCAGGTGATGTTTGCAGAGGGAGGAGGCTGGGGCAGATGGTTTGGTCCACCAAAGTGTTTTTCTGTTTCAGATCAATAGCAGTTTCACTACACCCTAGGTCACCAATAGGAGGTGATGTCGCTCTTTATGGACCCAGACCTATTATTAGATGTTGACGGACCATTTCTGCATACCGTTTGTATGTTCTCCCCCCGTCTGCAGGGATTCTTCGGCTTCCTCCCATTAGATTAATGGGTGATTCTAAATTGGCCCAAGGTGTAAATGTTGTTAGCCCTGTTACAGACAGGCAACCTGTCCAGGTTGTGCCCTGCCTTTTGCCCTATGGCAGCTGGGATAGGTTCCAGCCCCCCACAACCCTGACAAGGATAAGTGGAAAAAAACGGATGGATGGATAAATAAAAAAACATTGTTGAACTACTGTTGAATTGTACTTTCTTTAATTTGACAGCCAGTTGTTGACCCTATACAAACATCGATTGGAACTGTTTGGCTACTTCAAAATATATTGCATTGAATTAATTATGACCTGTAATAGAACAAGTCTGACAGACCATATCTTTACATTTTTACATGCTGTAGTACCATTTTTTGGAAGATTTCAACTTACTATAAATCAATAGAATCTTCATAACTCAAATTTTAATATGTGTGAAAGAAATCCATAGTAACTACAGAAAGTAGCTAAAAAGTGCACTAACCTACAAAGAAACTGAAAATCATTTTTTGTATTTACATATTTTACTAGATACAGAAATATCATAGCTGTAAATGCTGATGAAAACGATGAAGCACATGGAGTACGTTTGCTGTTTGTGCCTTTTACGTGATTTCTGATTTCTAGAGGAAGGATACAGTGCTCTGGGACACATTGAATGCATGATATGTGAGTGTAAATTCTCTGGTTTTATATGCAAAAAGAATTATTGCTCTGTGTGTCTCTGTATGTTGTTGCAGTTCTACTGGCATCTAAAGACAGTTACGCAATTGGGAGCACCGGCACTCAAAGGGCTACAATGAATGTGAAACTTTATGATATGAACTTTGCTTGAAAAAATTTTCTCTAGCTGGACTTTCTTAAATTTTAATTGAATACACCTAGTCTACACTATGACCAATTCCTATCATTAATTGTGTGTCTATATCTATGACCATGGCAACAAAGGTCCTCTACATTTAAAGTGCTTATTTTAGCCATTGTCCGTTAGGCAGTATTATCAGAAGGCATAGCATACATTTTCATTGCTATGCAGATGATACCCAGCTTTATCTATCCATGAAGCCAGATGATGCAGGAATGTCTTAAAGACATAAAGGACTGGATGACCTCTAATTTCCTGCTTCTAAATTCAGAAAAAACTGAGGTTATTGTACTATGCATCTTATAAACACAGTGTCTAACAAGATACTTACTCTGGATGGCATTACTTTGGCCTCCAGTAACAGTGTGAGAAATATTGGAGTCATTTTTGACCAGGATATGTCCTTCAATGCACATATTAAACAAATATGTAGGACCGCTTTTTTGCTCAGTAGTTCTAAAATTAGAAACATCCTGTGTCAGAATGATGCTGAAATGCTAATTCATGCATTTATTACTTCTAGCCTGGACTATTGTAATTCATTATTATCAGGCTGTCATAAAAGCTCCCTAAAAAGCCTTCAGCTGATCCAAAATGCTGCAGCTAGAGTACTGACAGGGACTAGAAAGAGAGAGCAGATTTCTCCCATATTGGCTTCTCTTCATTGGCTCCCTGTTAAATCCAGAACTGCATTTAAAATTCTTTTTCTTACATATAAGACCTTGAATAATCAGGCCCCACCTCATAGTACCATATGACCCTTAAAGAGCACTTGGCTCTCAGACTGCTGGCTTACTTGTGGTTCCTAGGATACTTAAGAGTAGAATGGGAGGCAGAGCCTTCAGCTTTCAGGCCCCTCTTCTGTGGAACCAGCTCCCAATTTGGATTTGGGAGACAGACACCCTCTCTGTTTTTATGATTAGGCTTAAAACTTTCCTTTATGATAAAGCTTAAAGTTAGGGCTGGGTCAGGTGACCTTGAACCTTCCCTTAGTTATGCTGCAATTGTCCTAGGCTGCTGGGGGGGGGGTTCCCATGATGCACTGGGTGTTTCATCTTCATTCACCCGCTGTTACTCTCTCTGTGTTTATACACCACTGCATTTAATCATTAGTTATCATTAGTTATTATTAATCTCTGTCTCCCTCCCCTCAGCCCCAACCAGTCACAGCAGATGACTGCCCCTCCCTGAGCCTGGTTCTGCTGGAGGTTTCTTCCTGTTAAAAGGGAGTTTTTTCTTCCCACTGTCTACAAGTGCTGCTCATAGGGGGTCGTTTTGACTGTTGGTGTTTTTTTCTGTATTATTGTGAAGTCTTTACATTACAATATAAAGCACCTTGAAGCAACTATATTGTTGTGATGTGGTGCGATATAAATAAAATTGAACTGAACTGAATTGAATTCCAAAAACCCGATCTGTCCCAAATCTCTACCAGAGCACTGTCACGTTATAAAGGAATTTATTTATTTCTGAAGTCTGTACATAGCATACCACATTGGTAAGCTAATGGTTGTGACATCAAAGCCAGGTTGTGGGATATTTTCAGTCATAAACTCAAACCCCACTGAGAATCCTGTGTTGGATACAGAGAGGATATGAAACACATGTTCACATAACAAGTCTGCAGAGATTTGTGTGTGTGTGTGTGTGTTTTACGGTGTCATGAACACATTGACTTACGTGTGTGTCTGCGCGTTTGTGTGTGTGTGTGTGTGTAATGGCTGGCATGTCTCAGTCACCTGGCTCTGTCATCCTCCATAATCACTACAATTCAACAGAGAAATCTGCGCTAATCAAACGGGAAACGCCTCCTTGATTTTGGCTCGCAGTTACCCTCTCGCTCTCTTTCTTTCTTTTGGTCTTTTTTCTTTCTCACCTCATTCATTCCTGATGTTGCACTTCCTCTCATCTCTTCTCCCTCTTTCTGTATCCTCTCATCCTGTGTTTCTTTCTCATTTTGTCTTTCTCTAATTTTAACGTTGTGTAAGTAAGTGTGAATGTGTGGGTCTGTGTGTGTTGGTGTGTTGGGCTTTCAGTAAGGGAGGAGGCAGTAGCAGCTGGTGAGGGCAATCCCCAGAGGGATTATGGGTAGGAAAGGGAAGGTTATGGCTTTGCTCCCATCACCGATCTGCTGCTTGTGAGTGTGTGCATAGTAGACTGTTGAGTGTAATGGAAGTCTGTTCCAGCCTATCTTAGTTTGGGCTTTTTGTTTCTTTTGGTTTGGTCTAGTGGAGTCCAGTGTGGGAAGATTGATCTAGTTTGGTGTAATTTGGTTAATATTTTGGTCCTTGTTATGGTTGATAGGGTTTTGTTGTGTTTTGATCTTGTTTGGTTTATGGTTTTATCTGGTTTGAGTCAGTACCTGTGTGACCTCTGTCCAGTTTATAGGCTAGTTCTGTACAGTAATGTAGAATAGAGTGCCTGGGTTTTCTAGGTAGGTCTATTTTTCAGAGACGTACGTTTTATCCTGCCCAGTTAGGCCCTTTCTTGGTTTGGCCTTTGGGCTTGTCTGGACTGTTACGTTGCTGTTTGTTTGTTTGCTGTTTTTTTCTAGCTTTTTTTGGTTTGCTTTAGATTTGACCTGGTCATGCATAGGTTAAATTTCACCTTACATTCACTGAAGGAACAATGCCAAGTAGACATACAGAATGAATTATATTAAGGAGCATTTATTCACAATCAAATTATAAGAAAATTTATATATATATATATATATATATATATATATATATATATATATATATGGGAACTACACATGGAGGAACCATCCACTCACATTTTCTGCTTCTTACACAAACATGGTGTTTGGAACCAAAAATCTCAAATTTGGACTCATCAGACCAAAGGACAGCTTTCTACCGGTCTAATGCCCATTCCTTGTGTTCCTTGGCCCAAGCCACTCTCCTCCTCTCGTTGTTTTTCTTTAGAAGTGGCTTCTTTGCAGCAATTTGACCATAAAGTCCAGATTCACGCAATCTGCTCTGAACAGTTGATGTTGGGATGTGTGTGCTACTTGAACTCTGTGAAGCATTTAGGTGGGCTCTGATCTGGGGTGCTGTTAACTTGCAGTTTCTGAGGCTGGTAACTCTGATGAACTTATCCTGCTCAACAACGATGACTCTTTGTGACTGCACTTGAGGATACTTTCAAAGCTCTTGAATTTTTTTGGATCGACTGACCTTCATTTCTTAAAGTAATGATGGACTGTTGTTTTTCTGTACTTACTTGAGTAGTTCTTGCCATAATATGAATTAGAACATTACTCCAATAAGCCTATGCACTGTATACCAACTGTACCTCTTCACAGTGCAACTGATGGTCTTAAACACATTAAGAGGGCATGGAAGGCACAGCTGTTAACTGAAAGCCATTCCAGGTGACTACCTCATAAAGCTGACTGAGAAAATGTGAAGATATGCAAATGCTCATCTAAGCAAGAGGTGTCCACTTTGACTAATCTAAAATATAAAACATATTCTGGTTTATTTAACAAACACTTTTTTCTGTTTACTAAATAATTCCATATGTATTTCTTCATAGCTTGGATGACTTTAGTATTGATCTACAATGCAGACATTTTTTTAGAAAACCACTGAATTAAAAGCTGTAACATTTAAATCCTCAGTTTAACCAACCAAAAAGAGAATATTGTGATTGTGTTCAAAACATAAATGATGTACACCCTCACATACAAACTATTTTTAATGTAAACATCATCTGTATTTCCAAAATAAAAACAAACAAACAAACAAAAACACATGGATTCCACCTGGGCCAGATCAAGGAGAGATTCTTAATTCCTCCTGTAGTGTTTGTTTTTCCCTGTGAGCAGAACCAGGCGGGTGGGGTTTACTGCGTCAGAGAACATTTGCTTTCCTGCTGTTGGACTCTCTGCAGGCTTAAACACACCTCATATGTTGGATGCCTGCTGTAAACCAGGTCTCTTTTTTTAATGTGAGACACAGAGAGTGCCAAACATAACCTCTCACTCTCCCGCCACTGCAGCTGCTGAAGGAGTTTGTTTTCCACTTCAGTCCGTGTCTCAGCACTAAATCAGCTGTTTAGAGAAAAGACCGGGAAGAGTGAAGCAACTTTCGTGTAGCTATTTTACCCGTGTCTTATTGTACTGAATACTGTGCTTGTTATGTTCTGCCTGCGTGTGCGTTTGAACATTCTTCTGAACGATCTAGTGTCCTAAAGGGTCAGGACCCTGCAAAATGTAAATAAAAACAGAATGCAGTGCTTTGAAAATCACTTAAAAATATGTATTTTCTTGAAAATAATAATAATATTAAAAACCCTACAAGTCAAATATAATAATAAACTCAATATTTTATTCTGTGTGTTTTTTTAATTGTTATTTTTAATTTTGAATTTGATGCCAGGAGCATAAGGAGCATAAGGTCTTGCTTTTTTCAGCAAGACAATATCAAACTACATTCAAACAGCTCAGTGCCATACTTGCACTTCTGTCATCCACTGAAAAAAATTACGTGTCAATCAAGAATGGGGAAGCATTTCACCTTGAAAACTACAGCAACTGATCTCTAAGTTCCTGAAAAGAAGCAATAATGCAATGATAAACATGCAACCTTTTAGAGATGTGTTACTGGCATCCAATTCAAAATAATTATTTACTTAAAATAAAGCGTATTTTTAACACTTAGTATGTATTTTTTTATTTTTACTATTTTCAGTTAGAATAGGGTTGCAATTATTTGCAAATCAATTTATTCTGTTTTGCACAGCGTCCCGTTTGTTTGGAATCAGTTCTAGATAAGTTTTCATGTGTGTGCTGGTGTGTATCAAACTGTGTGTTTTTTCACTTTGCAGTAAAACAATTGTAAAAAAAAAAAAAAACAGAAGAGGAGAAGATATATTTGACATAATGGATAAAAGGAACTAATCAGTACAAATAAAGATTATCCCTAGTTGATTTAGGTGGGAAAAAAAATCATTTATAATCCATAAATATCATTGGATGGAGGGCAGAGGGTGGGGTCAGACGGAGCTGCTCTTTTCACTGATGTTTTATGGAATAATAACTGGAACTCAGGGAAAAACAATAAATGTCAATAGAAGTTATTTTATTAAACTGGAAATGCTATCTGGCAGAAAGCTGTGAAAGGGAGAATTTCAAACATGGCACAGTTTTTGCTGTCTTCATTTTTTTTCTTGGAGGAAGTAAAGATGATTGTTCTAGGATGAAGTTATAGGTGGAGCAGGTGGAAAAAAAACTTCCCAGGTGCTCCTATTAACCATTTATACCAAAGAGTTTTTGGAATATTCAAAGTTCACTGTAGACCGTTTTTCTCAGTTGGAGGGCTGCAAAAACAGTTCTGTGAGGTGGCTGTGGTGCAGAAGGTAAAGCAGGTTATCTGCTAATCAGAAGGTTGGTGGTTTGATCCCTCCTGCTCCAGTATTTTTTGCAAGACACTGAACCCCAAGTCGTTCCTCATTCATTCATTAAAGTGTGAATATGTCTTAGCTAGAAAGTGCTTGTGTGAATGGGTGCATGAGATATGCTGTATAATGTGCTTTGAGAGCTTGTGTAGAATAGAAAAGCACTATATAAGAATCTTTGCATTTACCTGCGTAACGGCAGTGAAACAGTGCCATCCCTGAAGGGCAAGCAGTGAAAATCTGAAGATCCTGATGAAAACCAAGGTGACGCTGATATCTCTCCTTTTCTTCTGTCATAAATCTTTTGGCCTGTTTGCATCCATTCTTTAAATTACTGCCATCTTGTGGCCACAGTTGGCAGTTAGTGTCTCTGGAAGCAGGCTTAACTCTGCTTGACTCCGATTACACTGGAAACTGTATGGAGCCAGCATTTTGAGGGTGTGTCCGTGTCCTGTTAACAATGGTTTGAACATATCGAACTAATGTCAAGCTTTTTCTGTTATTTGCACATGCATATTATAGATAAACACTTTCTATGGAAACAGAGTTGTGTAGAAAAGTGAAGATGTCCAGGAAGAGTGCAACAAGCTGCAGGAGGCTGGCAGCATATATTAAAGAAGACAAGACAGGCAGCACAAAATGATGTGTACTAATCTGGTGCAGTTAGTCTTTTTAAACATTGGAGAAAGATTTTTTTTATTTTTTATTCAGCCTGGAGAGTGGAGGAGATTCCATTTGCTGTGACGCAATCTCAAAACCCTTGGCTATCACCAGATTTGCCAGCATTCTTAAAGTTGCCTCACACTACATTGGAAGCCAAGAAAAAATGGCTCTTAGCCGTTGCCTCTAGAGAGTGGGTCAGCAGACTAGCTGATGAGTTCCTAGATTTCTAACTGGTTAATTTACATTGTACCATTGACTTGTTAGTCATAACTGTACACTGTGCCTCTTTTAAGCAGTAGTTTATGCCTTTAAAAAGCAGATTAGAAATTTTGAAAAAGGTGGTAATGCTAGCAGTTTTTTTCTTTTTTTGCATTTTTTTCGTGTGTGTGTGTGTGTGTGTGTGCGTGTGTGCGTGCGTGTGTGTGTGCGTGCGTGCGTGCGTGCGTGCGTGTGTGTGTGTGTGTGTGCGTGCGTGCGTGTGTGTGTGTGTTTGTATTGAGTCCATTGACCTTCCTTTATCTCCCTGTGAACAGGACAAATATTTAAAATAGATGTCAGGTCCTGGACCGCCTCCAACTTAACAGCCTCACTGGTGTGTGTGTGTGTGTGTGTGTGTGTGTGTGTGTGTGTGTGTGTGTGTGTGTGTGTGTGTGTGTGTGTGTGTGTGTGTCTTTTTCAGTGGCTGATTTCTTTTACCGCCCATTACTGAGAAACCAAAGCTCTTTCTCTTTTTCCTCCCATCACTCCCCATTCTTGTTTCTCTTTCTTTCTTCTACAACCTCCCCACTTTCTCTCTCTCTCACTCTCTCTTGCTCTCTCTGTCTCCCTTCCTCTCTCTCCCTCTCTCTCTCTCTTTCTCTCTCTCTCTCTCCTTCCCCGACAGCCTCTAATAATAACGCATGAAGGCAGTCACACCAAATGAAGACAAATGCTGTCCGCTGCTTTGGAATCATAATCTCCCTCCCTCTTTCTCTCCATGCTCTCTCGCCTTTCCACTGCCGTGCCCTCGTTCTTGTCCTCCAGCCTCTGTTCTCTCTAGCTTCACCTCTCTCCCTCTTTCTTGCTCTCTGTTTAGCATTGAACAGTGATGTCTCTGTAAGTCTCAAAAACTAGTCTTGTAGTGCAGTGTTTCCTATGTAAGAAAGAAGAATCCAAATGCTTTTAAAGACCTAATATAAACATGTTACGGTCTAAATTATTAGTTACATTAAAAATATTTGGTTACTTTTTAATTTTTTAGTTAGTTTTTTTGTTGTGGGTGGCATTCTATTAATCAAATTTTTGGTTCAATATTTTCCCTTATTCTTCGCTGTTGGGGTCAGAATATTTATTTTATTTAATTTATTTATTTTTATTCATGTTCTCCCAAATCTTGGCATTGAGAAAACAACAAAATTCATTCTGACACACACCAAGAGCTATTCACATTTTTTCTCCAAAAAAAGCAAGCATATACCATATGAATATACAAATGTTATAATGGTGCATTACAGTATAACATTGCACAGTATCAGATAAAGTAGTAATGCTGTTGGATAGTTTTCCATATAAAATAGTAAGACTATAACAGTGTAACTCCTTATGGGGGATAGGGTTAGGTCTATGGGTGAGTTGAAATTCCGCTGCTGTATTTTGAATGGCCTCTGCACAGTATTCAATGGACAGACTGCATACATGACTCCTGCATGCATGACTCCTGTAAGTCTTTTAGCCCAAAGAACTAAAACCAACCTAAAATCTAGAAGTGAAAACATGTTAGTTAACTGTTAGTTAGCTTAAATTTTACTCATCATATTATTACATATAACTCCTCATATTAAAGGAACAAAAATTAAAATTAAAGCAAACATTAGAAGCTGTGATCGTATTTATAGAAACCAGTGTTGACTGTCTGGCACAATGTCAGCGTTTATCTTAAAGACATGAACTATTTGATACAAAACATTTTAGCAAAGTCTTCTGTAAAGGAAGAAGTAATAACATTCACTTGTATAACTGTTATAGAGCAGCATTTAAAATAAATAAAATAATTAACAATGCACTTCATTAAACTGTAAAGTACTAATGATCATTTGCATGGATTTTCCAAATGATAAATCATGATTGCAGCCACTTCCATTTGCTTCCTTCTAGTTAAACCACAACTGCGCATGTGGCGCCATGATAAAAACTATTTCCATCACAAGAAATTAACAAATACATGGCTGAATGGTAATGTTCATACCATAACTACAGGGATAATTGATTAAATGAGCACTGTAATTACATTTTCTCTTCCTAATATTGAAGATGTTATCAGTGTATCTTTTATCATTAAGTTAATCAGGAAGACGACATTAAAGAGAATGAGTGAGCATGTGATTAGCCAGCGTGAGAGAAAGAGAGAAAACCCTGTACATGAATGTGTGTTGGAATATGTTCAGCAATTACTGCTTTTGAGCTCCTAAGCACAATTCTTGTTTCTTTTGATGAATCACTGTGTGTGGATGCATTCATATTTTGTTATGTGTGTATAATAAAAGAGAATAAATAGATACTGGTGTAGACCACAGGCTATGCCCCATCCGTTGGTAAGATTCCCCCTGGTGGTCAGGCAGACACTTAGCAGTAAAGCTTTTGGATCATTTTATCTGAAATCATCTTTTGGGGCTTTGTGGGCTCTAAAATTGTGGGCTTTTAGATGTTGTATGTTGTATGCCCTGCCTGCTAGCATCTTGCACCCTGCTGTTATGTGCTGGATTGTCTCAGGGGCATCTCTGCACAGCCTGCACCTGTGGTCTTGCCTGGTGTGGCAGATCCCAGCCTCTATCGATCTTGTGCCTAGAGCTTGTTCCTGCGCTGCCATGATTAGTGCCTCTGTGCTGTCTTTCAGTCCAGCTTTGTCCAGCCATTGGTAGGACCTTTCCATATCAGCCACTTCTTCTATCTGGCGGTGGTACATGCCGTGCAGAGGCCTGTCCTTCCATGATGGTTCCTGTTCTTGCTCCTCTTCTTTCTCAGGTTTCTGCTGCCTGAGGTATTCACTAAGAGCACATGATCAGTTGTGGCCATCTTCCTGATGTATTCATGGATCTTTGTTGTTTCATCCAGGATAGTGGTTTTGACACTCACTAGTCCTCGGCCTCCTTCCTTCCGCTTAGCGTACAGTCTCAGGGTGCTGGTGCATGGGTGCATGGGGTGAAACCCTCCATGCATGGTAAGGAGCGTTCTCGCCTTAATGTCTATCTCCTCCTTTGACCATCTTATTATCCCAGCAGGGTATCTGATGACCACCAGGGTGTTGATTGTCTGGGTCTTGTTCTTTTCATTCAGCTGGCTCCTCAGGACTTGCCTTACTCTCTGCAGGTATTTGGTGGTTGCAGCTTTCCTAGTGGCCTCTTTATGGTTGCCATTTGCTTGCGGGATTCCAAGATACTTGTCGCTACCCTCAGTGTCTGTAATGTTGCCTTCTGGTAGTGCAATCCCCTCAGTTCTGGCTAACTTCCCTCTCTTTGTTACCATCCGACTACATTTCTCAGTACAGAACATGATGTCACTAGGTCGGTTGGTTGGTTGGTTGGTCGGTTGCCACTAATAGACTTATATTAGTTTATGTTAGCTAACTAGTGACAGAACTGATAACTCAGTGGAAAACAAGCAAACTAAAACTAAAAAGCAGTCTAAGAGGGTCACTTTTGAACCGCTGCTGGCTGCAACAATGAGTTTTATGTTAAAAATCAGGGATATAATGTCCACTTTCTCTCGCTGTCTCTTAAGCAGTATGTGGTTCTTTGTTGCTGGCTAGCTGCACTGAAACATGATGCTGCTATTAGCCATAATGTTCAGATTTGTGGAGCACTTTATAAATGAGGACTCTGTGGAGGAGAGCCTGTTGAGTCAGATGCACCGGTGGTTCACGGGACCGGCAGGATGCAGTCAGACACTGATTTTTTCCTTGTCAGGTCAGCAAATGTCCCCATGATGTGATCAGCACTATTTTGTGCAGTAAAAGTCTCATTCCCCAAGCACAACCACCCAGTTTACAACAGGTTACTGTTAGTAGATAGAGCTATCTACTGTCTCCTCAGGGAGAATAGACTGATATAACACACACACACACACACACACACACACACACACACACACTCTCTCTCTCTCACCACACACACACACACACACACACACACACACACACACACACACACACACACACACACACACACACACACACACACACACAGCTTCTGGGGAAAAGATGCCACACTTTCTGGAGACCTTATTTCCTTGTTTTGGTTTAGAAATCCTCATCTCATATTATCTCGCTGAATGGATTATGTCATACTAGAAGTGAGGAAAAGCGAAGCCTACTGTACATGCAGGTGAAGGAGACTGTAATGGAGATTTTTTTTTTTTCCTGCGGACATGCTGATGGTTTTAAGGATTCCCAATCGTACGCTGGTAAGAAACGTAATGTTTGTGGTGTAATTTGCACGTAGTAACGTGTTGTAAACTGGTTGGATGTGTCCCATGTTTGCAAAAGACAACAAGTAACAATTTCTGAATGGTATATAGGTGTATTTCACAGTAATGCGAAATAAAATATGTAGAATACTTTTAAACATGAAATTCTTTGTCACAAAAATGAAGAAAATGAACAGGACTTGTGAATCATTGCACCAGTGCAAAAGGCTCCCTTGTGCATATCTCTTACATGCCAGCAGCTTTAACATAACAGCAGGGTTTGTCACCCAGGGAAAGACAATTAGTTGGTGACTCTATGAAATGAGCGTTCCGGTAATTTGGCATTTTTATTCTACAGCATAGTCAGGCAGTAGAACAAGCTGTTTAATTTTATTTACTCCATGCATTCTTATTCTTCAGTGTTAAACTGGAAGGCACCACATTACCCTCATTGCAACCTGAACACCAACAGTTGGATGGTCGGGGTCTTTGGGGTTGCTATGCTAATAGCATTTAATTTAACGTTACAGCGGTCTGATATGATATTGAACTCCAAGAGAAGTGAGTGGGCAGATTCTAATGACTCTCATGTGTAACAAATAAGCGGCATTGATGCCATCTACTCTGATCAGTCAAACCCAATATGAGAGAAGAGACATACTCAGGATCCTGACATGCATCTGCTCTGTTTCATACGTGTGTGTTTTGGAAGGGTGTTCTAAGGTTAAACTGCAAAGCAAAGCAGCATCCATCTGGAGAACATTAAAGAGATTTATCAACACTTCTGCCCTTGGACAATATGACATGTGATGTGTATGTTTGATTACCTGTGCCCACCCTTTTGCAGTCAGGAAGCTATTACATCTAATCTGTTAGGAACAGACTGAAGGCCTGTCAAAGGCTATGTTGACCAAAATGCCAACAACCTATAGCTGAACATCATGCAGTAGAATATAGATAATTTTCATAATAAAGCAGTTGACAAATAATCTCATTGTCCATTTATTTGGTTCTGCTGCATGTATCACCAAAAGGTATTTTTTTCTGATATTTTAAAGCATTGAGCTTGATGGTGCCTTCTTGGAAACAGCAGTTGATTTGTAATACCACTTGCTCTGAGCAGGCGACTATGTACGCCACATGCCTGTGGTGCAGGCGTCCGACCTGTGGCCCTTCCCTGTGTGTCTTCCCCTATATCTCTCTCCCCATGATCCTGTCTCTCTTCACTGTGTGCTATCTTATAAGGGCATATATATATATTTATTTTTTTTTTTTTTTGATGGGAAGAACAAGATCCAGGCTATCGACCCCTTTCCCCCCTAAAAGTTGTCAGATACCCTGCTGGGATAATAAGCTGGCCAAAGGAGGAAATAGACGCCACTGATGTCAACACAAGAAAGCTCCTTACCATGCATGGAGAGTTTCACCCCAAATCCAGCACCCTGAGACTGTACGCTAAGTGGAAGGAAGGAGGCCGAGGACTAGTGAGTGTTAGAACCACTGTCCTAGATGAAACAACAAAGATCCATGAATACATCAGGAAGATGGCTACAGAGGATCATGTGCTTAATGAGTACCTCAGGCAGCAGAAACCCGAGAAAGAAGAGGAGCAAGAACAGGAACCATCATGGAGGGACAGGCCTCTGCAGAGAGTGTACCAACGGCAGATAGAAGAAGTGGCTGAGATAGAAAAATCCTACCAATGGCTGGACAAAGCTGGACTGTCAGACAGCACAGAGGCACTACTCATGGCAGAACAAGAACAAGAATAGAATAGAATAGAATAGAATAGAATAGAATAGAATAGAATAGAATAGAAAAGAAAACAAGCTCTAAGCACAAGATTGATAGAGGCTGGGGTCTACCACACAAGGCAAGACCCCAGGTGCAAGGTGTGCAGAGATGCCCCTGAGACAATCCAGCAAATAACAGCAAGGTGCAAGATGCTAGCAGGCAGGGCATACATGGAACGCCATAACCAAGTGGCTGGCATAGTATACAGGAACATCTGTGCCGAGTATGACCTGGAAGTCCCGAGGTCAAAATGAAATACGCCCCCAAGGGTGGTTGAGAATGACCAAGCCAAGATTCTGTGGGACTTCCAGATGCAGACAGAAAAACTTGTGATGGCAAACCAACCGGACGTCGTAGTAGTGGACAAAGGAAGAAAGTCGTGGTGATAAAAGTTGCAATACCAAGTGACGTCAACATCAAGAAGAGGGAACACGAGAAGCTTGACAAGCACCAAGATCTCTAGAGAGGAGCTGAAAAGGATGTGGAAGATGAAGGTAACAGTGGTCCCTGTGGTAATCGGAACACTCGGGGCAGTGGCCCTCAAACTGGGATAATGGCTCCAGCAGATTCCTGGAATGACATCCGAGATCTCTGTCCAGAGGAGCGCAATCCTGGGAACAGCTAAGATACTGCGCAGGACCCTCAGGCTCCCAGGCTCCCAGGCCTCTAGTATATATATATATATATAAAAGATCACCCATATATATATATATATATATATATATATATATATATATATATATATATATGGGTGATCTTTTTGCCCTCCAAGGTTGGGTAAAATTGGAGTAAAAGCAAGTAAAAAAGAACTTCAAAGACTGGATAAACGGTTCGAGGTTGTGTGTCTGTGTGGACGAACAAGTCAACTTGTCAATAACTATCTACATGTCTGACAGCTAGCAAGGACAAACACATGCAGGGAGCTCAGTGCAGGGAGCTCAGTGTGAAATATAGGAAAAAGAAGAAAGGGGAAAAAGAGGGGGAGGGGACACAAGGTGAAAAATGAGGAAAGGAAGGTATGAAAGGCAAAAGAATACACAAAGGAAAGAAGTATAAAGAAAGAGAACTATGAATACTTCCACTAGGTGGAACAGAGATGTTTCTTTCTTTCATGCAAGTATAATCTTTAACACCTTTTTAACAGCTGTGCATACGTGCACCTTGCATTTGCAGAAAATACCTCAAAATGTACTGCAAATTTTGCAGTAATTTTATGTAAATTAGCAGATGCAAAATGGCATACAGTTCAAATGCAGTGCACTTTGAGGTCCCTGTAGGAAATTATGAAAGATAAATCAAAGTAATTATGTTGAAAATTAAAAAGGACGTCAGGAGAAGTTGTTAACGAGCCATAAGATCAAGGGAGGATATCAAGGTAGATAGATGGATCAAAAACACTGGACTGTAACACGGGACGCTTTTCAACATTGTTGTATAACTATGTATTTATAATTTTAACCAAAAACTTCTAAAGGTAAGAAATTACAAAATGTCAGAATTTCTTCCCTACCAAGCCTTTACTATAGGCTTATCGTATCCTGAAAGGCTTACTTATTTATTTATTTATCAACAGGGAATTACGCTTTTGGTCATCATATCAGAGTGTGGGAATAATCCACCTCCATGGTTGTTTAGATTATCAGAATGTAAAACGAATCCTGGTCATTTGAATTTTTAAACTTGGCATGTTAAATGCAAAAACTGTAAAATATTCAAAGAAGGACTCAATTTCTTTTGATAATGAACCTGGTGGAGTCGTACGTCCTGGGAACAGCTCCCTGTCTGAAACAGCATCAGTGATATAAATATATTATCTATGTAGTGTCTGAGTGTACAGGTGTCTCTGTGCAACACACACCACTGCAGTATACCTGATAGAGAGAATGGCCAGTAATGGACCTCAGTGCTGACTATTGGGACCTCAACCACACACACATGTCTTCAGGGAATTAAAGTGATATTGAGCTCCGAGCAATAACTGGAAAAGTCGAATTATTACTCCAGGGCTGTCAGTGTGTGTGTGTGTGTGTGTGTGTGTGTGTGTGTGTGTGTGTGTGTGTGTCTGTGGGGCGGTCACCTGTCCACTTGTCGATTGTTGCTTTTGATTAAAAACCAGGAAGAGCGACAGCTTTAGGTGTCTGCAAGGATCACAGCGATGCCGTTATCCGTCTCTCCTACTTGTCTTATATTTTGGCTACTTTTCGTCAAAAATCTGTTTTTCCAGACTGTTCTCATTCCCAAGGGTGTCAAATATTGTTTATCTTTATTTTTTTCAAAGCCACCGGTGTCTCACAGATACACAAGATGCATAAGCTGCTTTGGAAAAGAACAGTTGTCGCATGAGCATCATCTCACGTATGCTCATGCATGCATGCTTACATAGTACACCTTGGCATCACACTTGACACACAGGGATAACCCTGTTTCTTCAGAAACCCACTTTCCCTAGGCGGCCAGGGGACAGACATTAAGGAATAATATTTATCACATAAAATGAATAAAGATCTAAAGTACCATAACCAGTGTTGGGTGTAACGCATTACAAAGTAAGGCATCATTGCAATCAGATTATATGTTTTAGTAACGCAGGAGGCAGGAGGAGGAAAATAGAGTAGAGATATGTATAAATAGTACTTTTATTTAATTTATTTATTATTTAATGTTAAAGCAGAGCGTATGCCAACCCCAGCTCAGCAGCCACAGTTTCTACAGTAGAATCACAGTGGCCATCACTTTGAAGTCTCTCTGGGCTCGTTTTTCAACTTTGCTTTGTGTTGTTTGCTTTGTGTTAAAAAGAAAGATCGTATGTGTGTTCTTATTAGAACAGGGATTTGTGTAACTATGTTGGGACTCTAGCCTAATGTTTATATTGTTAACTGGTGATTATGTGACAGTGCATTTCAGAGATATGGAGTAATCCAGTTTTTTTTTGCCTCTCTCTCCCCATAACTGATCATTCTTTTTAAACTGACTTCAAAGTTCAGCATTTTAACCTGGAGGTCTGTGGGGATAGAGTGCCTCAAGTGGCCATTTGAAGTACTGCAGCTTTTGACACTTAATCGCTGGCTTCATTTAGGTTGCCAGTTGGGGTACCCATATGTGTCAGTTTTCAAGCATGTGAGGATATAATGAGAAACAGGTTTTAACCCAGATCACCATGTTTTTTCTCACTCTCACCATGTGATGCCGATGCCTCAAGAGTGAAAGCAAGAGTGAATAAAGCAACATTAAGTGCAAAATGAAAAGCTCCTAAATGGAACACAACTGCCAGTCTTCCTTTGAAAAGCTTCGTGATTTATTTTTTTGCATACTTTAAAGAAAATATTGGAAATAGTTGAACAGGCCTGTCTACACATTTTTCAGTCATGTGTCACATTCACCTGAATCAAGACATACAGTTGTATTTTTATTGCATAAATACATGGATCTGATTTTTCATGCATTCCTCTGCTGTTATGCACTGATCTCTCTCTCTTCCCAGTATTGACAGGTTTTGACCTTTCTGATCCTTGTCATACCTCAACTCTTCCCCCCGTCTCTTTCACTCTCTATCCAAAGCTCCCCTTTTCCTCTCTTTCTCTCCCTTTCCTGTTTCTTTCCTATATTGACATGCTGACCTTTCTGCTAATTCCTCCTCCCATTTCCTTCACTTCTTTGTCTCCTTTCCTCACCTCTGTGTCCAAGCTAGCTTTTTCTATTTCTCCGTTCCCCTCTCTTACCTCAGCCTTCCCCCTCCTTGTCTTTTTGCATCTTACCAACACCTCTTCCTTCCCCTGGCTCGCTCTCTTTCTCTCTCTCGATGGGCTGGCATCTCAAGTGCTCTGCCTTTAGCCTCCCCCCTCCTCAATCACCTCTTCCTGCTCCTCCTGGGTATTGATTGGTTCATTTGATAGTTCTATCACCAATCAGTGTGAAGTTGACCTTTTGGACTTGGCAATGATAGCAAAATGTTGTGTGTTCATCAGTTTGAGCGTGTTGCCCTTATAAGTGTATGCATTTGAGTGTGTGATGACCTTTGCAGGCAGAATGTCAGCCTGGCTCTTGATGCTGCTTGTCAGTACATTAGTTGGACAGGAAGCAGTTCAGCTCTCTAACAGGAAGTTCAAACCCGCCAATCTTAGGCACAAAGCTTACAAATCTCAGATCCGATATTTAGTCATAGAGGCAAAGATATTTTTTCATATTTTTTATTTTTTTTTTCTTTATGGTAAAATCAGTTCATTGCATATGACAAGTACACACTGTCAAACAAATTCACATTTTTGTGAGTCAAACTTGCCACAATTTAGTAGAATACGTATCTTTGTAATGCAGTTTGATGGCATTGATTATTCTACATTACATCTGTTTCTGTAATCGATACTTTCATACTCCATTCATTTGTTGTCTTGAATGCACCATCTCAGGCAAATAGTGAAAACGGAGGGACCGCCAACCTATTATTCAGCCAGTAAGAAAAGCATATGAAACCAGACCGAACTTTCTGTAAATGGTGCCAAACATAAATGAGCAGACGATCTTTTTCTAACTCATTATTGTGAGCTGGCAAATGTTCAGGAGAGCCAGCTGCTTTAAAAAAGGCAGCCAATAAAAAAAATGAAACCAGACAAATATTGTTTTTACAGGTACTGGGAGAGGGAAGTTTTATCATCCCTGTACAGCTGAGTATCTGCTGCTCCAGTTGTTCCAGTTGATGTTAATGTGAGAACTGGGAGCAAACTGGGAACAAAATGACAGAAATGTGCCTTTACAACCCAGAGGGGTCCGACTGTAAAAAAGCCATATGCTAAATGCAAAGCACACATGCACACTCTTGCAACCACAAGCTAATATTTGTGGGTCTTCTAAAGTGTACACAGTCAAGCTGGAGAGAGTGATCAAATGTAAGAAATAAAAAATTTGGGAAAGACGGAGACACACGCAAAGTTCCTCCACTACAAAACTCGTTCTAAGTTACTTCTTGGTTAGAAAGAAACAGTCCTGTATTACCCAGGCCTGCAATTAATAACACACCTGTCAATGTCCTTCTCTTCCATTAATCATCTTCTCTTATTCTTTCCTTCTGGTGAGTCTGTTCCTGTTTGATGAGTCTTTGTTCTTCGGATTTTTAGCAATGGCACTTCCTCTGCCAACTGGTCTGCATCTTTCTCTTGTTTTTCTCCTTTTCCTTCCTTTTATCCCTCAGTGGTTTTCGGAACAGATTATACTCCTTTACTTCCCCATTTTTGTCTTTGTTTCCCCAGTTTTATACATTACTCTCTTTCAGCTTTTTCACTCAGCAGCCAAAAGTATGTGGACACCTTTTTCCTTGGCTATATGCTTTTGTTCTTAGTCTAGATTGGGCCCCATAGTACAAATAAAAGAACAATGATTTTAGATCATCATGTACTTCAAATGATGCAATCACAAGTTGTCTCTGGTATTTTTCCATAATCATAACAAGCAGAAAAAAGTATATTCTTATTGTGTATCTATGTAAGGGTTATGTGCTAGCAGTAGATACATGAGAGAAGTGCTTGTGTCATTGGTAACAATGTGATGATGTTACTATTAGGTATGGGTATGAGATAGAAATGTGAGATTTGTTTCTTTCCCTAAACAGTGCCTACATACAGCATATTGTATGTTCATGTCCAATACAATATGACAAGATGGGAGAAGGTAGGTGACTTGCTTGCAGAGCCGCGAAGTCAGCATATAGGTGGAGCTGGAGTGGGTGGATGGGTCAACAAAACGTTTCAAGTCCTTATAGATGCAAAACAGATGAAGTGGTATTCCTAGTTGGATGCGGAAGACTGGATGTGATTGGGACTGAATGGGAGCAAATCCCTGTAGCCAGGTTTAATATCTGCTGGAGGAGACAAATGAGTGGAGACTCTTTAGCGTGGCTTCAAAACTATATGTTCAAGTATCACACTGGTCAATAGGTATAATGTTCTGTTCTCGATACTTTAGTTCTGCCTCTTTAATCGGTTTTGTTACTTTTTCATTTTCATGTCTTCTTTTTGTGTGTGTGTTGTCAATATGTTTGTCTCTTATCACCACATTTGATTGTCTTCTCGTCCTCTTTTTCGCTCTGTTTTTAATCACCTGCCCTCCTCTTTCCCCTTTCTCTTTGTTTCTTGATTTCTTTATTTGTCATTCCTATACATCACCCTTTCCCTCCATTTCTCTCTTATCCTACAATTTATTTGCCCTCCCTCCTTCCCTCTTTCTCTCGCTCGCACACACACACACAAATGCACACAGTCTTTCCATTTGTCATTAAGAGGCAGAGAGCTAGACAGTAACATTTAAACCGCCCGTTCTGAATGGTTAAAAGATGGCCTCATCTGTTGTGTGGCGCGCGTGTGTGTGAAGGCGATCGATGCAGTAATCTGCAGGAGGTGGAAAGCAGAGGGAGCAAGCCATTCAGCGGTGCTCACTAATCAATTGCAATTCTTTCTTTTACTGTCTGAACGCCCAGATTAGGACATTTGTGTGTGTGTGTGTGTGTGTGTGTGTGTGTGTGTGTGTATCAAGAGGTATTCTTTATTTTAACATTTGGGTCTGTGTGTTTCCATCTGCAATTCTATCAATTTCTATAACGTGTGTCTTCAAGCATTTGAGTGAAGTTTGCACTGAGGGGCAGCAGGAAGGTCATTCAAATCAACCCACATTCAGCTTTTGGGAAGCAGAAATATAATCAGGAAATGTTATCTCAAATTTGCTCTCTTAGTCGTGAGAGAATCATGGTGCAGTTTGTGGTCACTGATTCCAAATGGTGATGACATGAGATCACGCGCATCCACTAATGACTGATATGGAGCTTTGGTGGAACCAAAAAGGCCTGCAGCAAAACTGAGACTGTGTCAGAAATTTAAGGGCAAACTCGCAACTGTGTGACAGCTGCTATGATGCACTTCTATGAACCGACCAATCAGCATACACTGGGTGACATTACATCTGAGGTTTGGCGGGGGCAAAACACATGCACGCACAAACTGAAATGACAGAAAAAAAAAAAGAAAACCTCGTGGAGCTGCATTTTCAACACAAAAGAAGAGCACAGATGGCTGATACGAGCTGATGACGTTCATCTGTTGTTATATACTTTTGTATTCATGGCACAGTCTGACACCTTCAAATTGATACTATATAGGCTGTCACAGTCTGAGACCAAGATTTTATTAGACCCCATCTTACATAGCGAGACATGGATGGGACACCTTGAAGGTGCATTAAGCTGTTGAACAAACAATTTGACATTATCTTCACTATCTTCAGTCTTTGCTCTTAGAAGCACATAACATAGACATCCCTTTTTAAAATTTTTACCTACATAATATGGCATTTACTTTTAAAATAAGAATTTATTGTGCTTGTGTTTTGTACTTCAGGCAAAGCAGGTAATTTCATTATGTTAGAGTGAGTCTTTTTTTAAATTGTTACATATATCAGTATTTCAGTCAGTACAACTGTAGCCTAAAGCTATGCAGAACAGCAGCAGCACAGAACAGAGAAGACATCAGTGACTACAGATATGACTCTGATTAAATCACACCAAAGAAGGCACACGGGTGGGTTGCTCAGCAGCTTGCAGCAGTTCAGCAACTGTGGGGAAGCTTAATCAACTTAAATCGTTGAACGTTGAGATCAGCTGATTTTTTTTTCCCTTATGATTTTGCACTAAAGATACATCCTGATAAATCTTTAAATTTCCTGTGTTTGATTTAAATTCCTTTAGTTTCATATTTAAGTGGCTTTAGTCTCACATCAGAACAGTCTGTGATCCTCGCAGTTATATTCTGGTTAATAGAACAAAACATTTCATTATGACTGAGAGACAGGAAGTGCGCACACACCACTGCCATACACACACAAAAAACATCAATACAATCCGTCCACACACACGAAGCAAAATAAATAAATATACAATCAAAATTGCAATTACCTGCAGAATTTGTGAAGGGTAAACAAATCTGTGAACACCCCCCCCCCCCCCCCCCCCCCCCCCCCGCGCTCGCTTGCTCCCTCGCTGTCTCGCTTCGCACACACACACAGACTCAGAGAGCAGCGTTAGTGTTCTAGTTAGCATGCTGAAATGAATACAGTTAGATCCAAAGCAATTTCCTTTTATTTATCTTAGCAGCCCTGCATAAATAAAGGCAAGGGCATCCAGGCAATTAGCATAATTACTATGAGGCGGTCAGACCCTCTGTGATTTCATAAAGAGACGCACACACAGGCTGCTGCCACAGGGCGCATGTTTGTATGTGTGTGAGTGCGTGTGTGTGAGAGAGAGAGAGAGAAGAGACAGAGACAATGACTCCTTGTATGTGTGTCTTAGTGCGTGACTTCTGCCATAATGTCCATTTAGTTCCATTTTGTTTGTTTGTGTGTGTGTGTTTAAGACTCGTCCTTGGTGTGTCTGTGCTGCACATGCATGTGCATATAAAGATCTGGGTGTATATTCACATACACACACACATAATTATGAAAAATAAAGTATTAACAGACAAGAACACAAACATACCCATACATGCAGACATATAGTCTAACCAGACAGTGCACACACCATTGTCTACAGTCCCACTGTGTCTGTATGTGTTATTAATATGCAAATACAAGTGGAAAAATAGCAAAGGCCAGGAAAAACAATATCCCTGCAAACAGGCTGAGGTCAGCTGATGCTGGACCTGCTGGCTGCATTGCTCCGCCTGGTTACACTGTTCCACTTGTTTCACTTGTTGTGGTTTGTGTGGTTCACTGTCTTTGGATCAGTTTTGTTTGTAGCAGTCAAATCTGTCGCTGATGAAGCCTGACTCTCTGACTCAGGCTACGTTCACACTGCAGGCCTTAATGCTCAATTCTGATTGTTTTTCTGCGTGGCCGTTCACATTTCCAAATATATGCGACTTGTGTGTGATCTCCTGTGTGAACTGCAGACAACCTACCGTAAGTGTCCCACATGCGCAGTAGAGGACGCAATAACGTCACAAGTAGCGAGCGTGCTCAATGTTTGTGGAAGTAAACATGGCTCAGGACGCAGAATAGTGATGTTTGTCGAGTGTCAATGACGTGCAGGTCGGATGAATGCGACATGGCCGTACAGACACAGGTCGCATTTGTAAAAATCAGATCTGTGTCAGACTGTCATGAAAAGATCAGATACAGGTCGCATAAGGGCAAAAAAAAATTGGATTTGGGCTGCAGTGTGAACGTAGCCTTAGAGTGTGGGTGTGTATTTCATCCAGTTTCAGATGGGACATCTCAGTGATGCAGTGGTTAGCACTGTCACCTAGCAGCAAGAAGGTCTTGGGTTTGATTCTGCTTGCAGGTGGAGTCTGCATGTTCTCCTTGTACCTGTGTGGGTTCTCTCCAGGTACTCTGGCATCTTTCAAAAGTCCAAATGTATTCATGTCAGGTTAAATGGTGATTGGGTGTCTGTGTTTAAGCCTGTCAGGGCTTCAGCCTGCCTCTCGCTCTATGGGATAGGCTCCAGTCTGGTATTATATCTGTTTGAGCTACAGAGGTTTAAGCTAAGGTTTAGCGTGTGTGAGTGTGAGTTTGTTAATATGTTCTTACAAGTTCATTTATATGTTCTTCTTTTTAATTTTGATATCTAATCAGATCAAATTCTATTTGAATATTTTCAGACCAGCATTCAGAGCTGCTGTTTTATTTTTATTCCAATTACACTTTGCCATCAAAAATAAAACCTCCCTGCACGTTAAAACTGCCTTTGCTTTGACAAGAATGTTTTAAAGGCAGTTTTTCATGCAGAAAATGCCAGGCTTGAGAACACGGGCTTTCTGAGTGTTACACTGACCTTTGTGCGTCTTACAACTTTTCACTGACCTTTCAAGACCCCGTCGACCTCGTAAATAATTTCTGATGTAAACCAAAAGAAGCTGAAAAAAACAAGCTTCCAGCAGAAAATAACATTTGGTTTAAGCTCTGGTTGGATTCGGAGCTCTAATAATCTGAGGCCTGCTTAACCTGTGGGAGCCAACAGGGGACTTAACAAAGCAGTCAGCAAGGTTATGTTTGTTTACAGCACATCTATATCTGTCTCTGTGAGTGTTTGCATCAGTTCATATCAGCATAATTTACACACACACACACATGCACACACACACACACACACACACACACGCGCGCTTCCACCTTTCAACTCGCTTTTCCAATTCTAATTAATCCATTTTAATCCCTCTGAAATGGGCAGATTTGCCTTCCTTCACCTGGAGCTGCTTGTTGCTAAACCTGGACCTCAATCAGACAAGATGATAAAACTGTAAAAAGAAAAACACAGGTTGTGATTATCTCCACATCTCAGCCTTTTCCCCTGTTGGGCTGTGTTACTATAAAGGGGCAACAAGACAGAGATGCACCAGCTGTGCCACACATTTCCAAGAAACATTAGCAGGTTCCAGAGAAGAAAATGGGGACTAACTGCCAACAAATTGTGGCTTCACAAAGGTTTGTAAGACACCTTTAGATTTTCCATTATATATAAAGAGTTCAGATGCAAAACCCTCGAAATCTGCCGGGACATTTTTCTTTTAAAAGAGAATTTTTCATCAGGCTCTTATGGTAAAGTTCAGTAATTTCATTTTACAGGCAATGGTGAGGTTATTACTGAGAAAATGTAAAAATGTAAATGTAAATATAGTAATTTACCTACTTTGTATCAAATAATATTTTGTTTTGTGGCAAAACCAACGAAATCCAGAGGTTCTTTTTTTTTTTTGCAAAAAACTCCACTTCTACCACATAGAGTGACAAAATCACCATTGATCAAACTGGAAACTCAGAAAATAATTAAAGAACAGAATAAATTAGAAATTCGCCATTTCTGGGGATTAAGGAGGTGGGTAGGGCCATCCATATCCATAACTATGTGCCGGATAAGACATGGGATTATTCCCTTCAGTCCTCCATCTTCCCAGTGTGAACGAAGGCAAAAGCCCAAATATTAGACCATCATAAAAAGATTTCGACACAGATTCACACAGTACAACCACAATAGCACAGATGTAAGCAAAACTGAGCAGAGTAGTTGTGTCATAGAATTAAGTTAATATGTACACATACTGTACTCAAGCACTGTATTAGTACAGCGTTATAATTAATCCTAGGCTGAGAATTAGATGGTTGCTACATAGTTTTGGACATTACAAAGAAAGCTGCTTTAGTTAAACCATTTATCAACCACAGACTATGCTCAAAGTCCTTCCAGAGGAAATTCTCACTTGGTTGCCATGATGGTAGTGCCTCTGGGCAGTTACTTAAGGCTAATAAGCCTGAACCCTTTACTATGTGAATTAAGAGAGTCATTTAAGTTTTATTCCAGTAGTCCCCTGGATATTAGAACTGCATGTATAGAATCATCAGTCAAATCTGATTAAAGCAGATCTATTATGGTAATTTCCAACTCCTTAATTGTATTCTTGGGCTATGCTATAGTAGCTTTGCATGATTCATTGTTCAAAATCATTCTTATTTATCTCATATGGGCCTTCTGTGCTCCTCAGTTCACCCACTGGCTGAAACAGTCACTAAAGGACTCTGTTTTAGTATCCTTCCTGAGCTTCGTGAGCTTTTGGCTGACAAGTAGTGTCCCTGCCATAGCTGATATATGCCTCCGTACCACCGTCACTAAGAGTCAAAGTAACGGCAATGTACAAAGAAGCTAAAACAAGTCTCACTCATCTTTGTAGTAACGCACATTCATCAAAGACCTCTCTTCTGTAAATCCTTTGCTCGGGATGGTTGCTACTTTTTGTCACATTGAATGAGCAAGCATTAAATCAGCATTTGCATGCTGCTATTCTACATAGTAATTATATATGCAAGTGTTGTGAACTGGAACTGCAGTTCTTAAGTATGTGCATAGCTCAGAAACTCTCATAACCCAAGTTGGTTTGAAAACGTAAATTCACCTGTAAGCACAACGACTAATGCTGTGTTCACACCAGAGGTGGCAAAAATACGGACATTCTGTACTTAAGTAGAAGTACAGATACTTGTGTTAAAAAATACTCTAGTATTGATTCAACTTCTTTACTCAAGTAAAAGTGAAAAAGTACAGGCTCTGAAATGTATTCAAAGTAAGAAAGTTAAAGTAGCGCAAGGCTAAATGAACCTCGTGCTATATTAATGTAATAATAAATTATTACATGAGAATAAAAACTTTATTTCAATATAAATTCTAATTCTAATGAATGCACTCAGCTTGAACGCTCTTATGCAGTTATGTTTTGTTGCACAGAGAAAAAGAAAAAAAAAGCTCGATTTGCTGTTAGCTACATTGTAGAGGGTGGCGCTGCCTCACCTGAACAGGAAAATGAGTACAGTCAGGGGTTACAGTGGGATTCAGCAGGTGGGGGAACCCTAAGATCGGATGTAGTGGCTCAGCGTGGGGTAAAGAATCACAACTCAACTTTCTATTGTGAGCTCCAGTAGATTTTCTTTGTGTCAGGCTGTGATCAGCTGCTGCTGCTCTGAGCTTTACTGCTGTTTGGATTTACACAACTGTATTCGACAAGATGTAACCCAGTATTTCATGAGCTAACTTTGCTGATTTCCATCCCCCACACTGACAGGATGCTGTTTATACTGTCTTTATACTGACAGCATGCAGTTGGTATAAAGGTTGACGTCAGTGAGTGAATCTAAGCATCATCAACTTAAATTCAAACTAATCTCTGCTACACTTGATGTAACCTAACAGTCAGCATGAACGCCACTGCTGCTGTGCACCAGTGCAGCACAGAGCTTTACTTTAAATCCACCACAGCACAGCAAGCTAACCTGTTTGTCCTGCCCCAAACTGCAGTATTTTATGCTAACACAAAGTTAGTCTGCCTCAGTTTAATTTGCAGGATGCTTCATATACAGATTTCAAGCTTTCAATTTCTGGTTTATCACGTCACTGAGCAGTCCTTACCTTTAAATCTAACCTGTCTTCTTCCTCTCCTCTTTCTTACATCTTTCTCCATCTGAGTGAACTTCTCTCTCTTTCTTTTCTTCCCTGGAAACACAGCAGCTCTAGCTTTAGCAAGCAAACACACTGTGTGACAAACTGCAGACACTTTGTGTGTTTGCTGATATTTGTTGAGCTGTTAGACAGGTTGCATTTGAAATTACCTGCAACACGTTACTCCCTTTATGCTTGCTCCTCTTCTGTAGCGCTAGCTAGACACTGAAGTACCATGACCACAACTTACAGACATCTGCACTCAGTCCGGCCCAATGTAAGCCCTGATTATAGTGCTGTAAATGATGCATAAATGATGCATAAATTATATAACTCTTTCATCTCTTTGTATGGGATAAACCCCGGGGATGGATATGCCAGTACAATTGTCCCTTAATGTGCATTGGTTCCTCCATTTAGGCTCAGATCGGTTTGATGTTTGAAGGCGCAGTGACCGGAAATAAAAACTTCCCTCAAATGTGTTTAACCCAAAGTAACGACCCCGTTTTGAAAATGTAAGAAGTAGAAAGTACAGATACTTGTGTAAAAATGTAGGGAGTAAAAGTAAAAAGTAGAAAAATAAATACTTAAGTAAAGTAAAGATACCTGAAAGATCTACTTAAGTACAGTAACGAAGTATTTGTACATCCCACCTCTGGTTCACACTATTGGCGCAGAAGCAATTGACTGCAAACAAATGTTAATGGAAGATGGCGCTACAAAGCTGCAAACCGCTGCTTGATGGGCGTGACGCGTGATGAATCAGAGTTGTGCTGCCTGTACTTCTTTCAGCTTTGAAATGATGTGATGAAGCATCAACCAATCATATTCAGATAAATCTGTATTTTAAGGTTCATCCATCCGCAGCTAGTCTATAAGTTTAAATGTCATCTAAGGATAATTCTCTTATTAGAGGATAAAGGCATCAAAACAGAGAGCAGCAATCTGGCCCATAATCTGACAACACACAACAAGCATGTGCCCAGTTGCACATATGCACACTGAAACTGACACACACCCACTCAGAAAGCGTCAGGATGTGTGTTAATGAGGAACCCAGCATGGACGGACATTGATGCGGCTCACTGACGATTAACATCTCATTAACATCTCATTAGCTGAGAGGGCAGACTAAACGGACACAGGCAGGGGTACATACCCACACACCTCCGTGTAAGCATTAGAATAATTAGCCAGGCTTGAAAGGTTAAAGGCCATCACCAAATAGCACTTTATGTCTGACAAAGAGAGACAAGAAAACTGAAAACCCAACAGTCACACCAAAAGTATCACTTAACTGCTACACAGATGACATTTGAACTGTCAAATCCAAAAACGTGATTGCTTTGTTTGATTCATGTGACAACATCAAAGTATGCATCCAGAATTTCATTATTCTAGGAGTCATTTGATAATTTTATGTATTTCTTTTTTAAATCATTTTATCAATAGCTTTAATCCAAAATCAATGATTGATTTAAAAAAAAAAAAGAAGGCTTGCATTGTACCAAATAATTTAGCCGGTTATACAGAATGTCTTTAAAAATGGTTCTCCTTTTTTACACCTTCACACACAATATCACACAGACAGCGATGCATCCTGTACAGTATGTACTTAGAGTGTCAGAATATAACACATGCACACACACACACACATGCACACACACAGGCAGAAACTGTGTATTTCCAATAACAGTAGGACACTACATGTAATTAACCTGGCTGACCTCTGGGGTATTAATGCCTTTGTGTGTGTCTGTGTGTGCTTGGATCCAGTGCTTAAGGAGTTGAGTGTTCTGCCATGATCTTCACGTAACAACAGCATTAGACACACTCAGGCGTGTATTTGCTTGTGTGTGTGTGTGTGTGTGTGTGTGTGTGTGTGTGTGTGTGTGTGTGTGTGTGTGTCATCTTTGCATGTGTGATTTGCTGCTAAAGTCGAGTGTGGCACCGTGATCGTCACGGAAATATGCCATTCGACATACTTGGATGTCTTTGTGAAGATGGGGGCGTTTGTGTGTGCGCACGTGTGTGCATGCTTGTGTGTGCGTGTGCGCGCAGGGGGACTTATTTTTCCGTGTGTCTGATGTTGTAAAAAAAATCTGTTTTAATTTTTTTCAGTTAAATCTGGAGAATTTTTTTGTGACAGAGAGAAAAGCAAGGACAAAATGTCTAAAACAACCTATAAAAAGCCGCAGACGTCACTGTGACATTTGGAAAAATTTGACTTCATCAGACTTGTGTTTTAATTACTGTGACATTTTCAAAAGGATGCAAATACAAGCAGCTTTCCTTCAGCAGTTGTAGAATCAACACTGCGCTGCATTATGCTCTGTGATGTCCTCATGAACACAACCTCACTGTCCGGTGTGTAACTGAAGCAGGTGTGCTGAGAATTTTCTTTTTCTTTGTAAGCAAGAAAAAGTGACTGTATGTAAAACAGACATATTTTACAGTGAAGGGGATAGTAGGTAAGAAAGTGACAGAGGGAAAGAGGCAACACAAAAAAGGGCATGAAAAAATATCAGAGTTAAGAATATTGTTGTTGCAGCTGCTAAGTTTAAATTTTTAAAACAGAAACTAATATTGTGAACATACAAAATGTATTATTTTGTTTTTGTTTTATTTTTTTAAAGTTGCATTAATATACTATTCTGAACTTCCTAAAGGAAGGGAAGAAGGAAACTTCTAAAGAGTAAGGCCAATGTGGAAATGCCTTAAATCGATTGGGGTCTTTAAAAATCTAATACCATCTTTTATGTACAGTCTGTGCAAAAGACAACTCGTTTTCTAAAGCATAACTAATGGTCACTTCTTTTTGTATGTTTCAGTCTCTGGATGGGTTTGTATTTGCACTAAACAAAGAGGGACGCTTCCTCTACATCTCTGAGACGGTTTCCATCTACCTGGGATTGTCACAGGTAAGTCACGCACCTGTGTTCTTGTTTTGTCACTGTCGAGCAGAAAAATTAAGCATCACTCCTGGTATTTTGGAATCTTTGTCCCTCTCTCTCCATCTTTATCTCTGACTGTCTCTTGGTGTTTATTTAGTCTGTCTCTTCTTCTATCCTTCTTCCTTCTCTCTGCCATCATCACCAAAGACAATTCCCAACAAATTAAGGCTCATTTAAAATCTCATCAGCTTGTCGGACGGTTGTTGATTTGTGCAGTGAGCGACAATGCATATTTTATTGCTCTGTGTGTGCGTGTGTGTTGGTACGGGGTGGGTTGGGGAGGGGTGGCACTTCATTGTACTTTGTCAGCTTGGTGACGAGCTCTATGTCTCAATCGGTTCACTTTCCCCCAGTTCCTGTTAATAGAGACAGGCATCCATCCTGAAGGTCGACACATCGACCTTGGAGGCACTAATAAGTCAGTATTGACAAGCTGCGTGTGTGTTGCTGAATTAAATGGGATTCAAACTGTCATATCAGCCTGTTTACATTGCAGCTTCTGTCAGCTTGTGTACAAAATGTCAATATTTGTTCATGAAAACGGGAAATACAGAGAAGAAAAAAGCATCATTAGACATGTTTGTCTTCTTTGGCTGACTTAATTTTAATAAGAGGAAACAAATTTGTTTCATTAACCTACAGTGTTTGTTTTGAAATGTAGCTGTCAGCTGTCAAACACAATTGGTTTCACAAGCTGTATTGTCATCTTTAGAAGGCCAAATCATTTTCTGAGCTTTCTCTTTGGGAAAAAAAAAAAAAAAAAAAAGCTAGTGTCAATGAGCTGAGTCTCACATGTTGGTGATTCCCACAGTGCCTGAACGCACCACCACAGGACAGAAAAGGTCTCAGCAGCGTGCCAAACGCCATCTACTGCACAACAGGTAGAAATCAGGGAAAGCATCCTTTTCATTTCACTTGGAAGGACTTGTGAAGGGGGACTCAGATCAGTGAGCCAATCATCAACAAGGAGCAACATTCAGTTGGTATTATAGGAAGTGCCTGCCAGGTCCCCACGCAAACAGAGAGGACATAATTGTTGAAATTGCAGTGATGTACATGTGTGTGAGTGAAAACTGGCCACGAGTTAGCTGCTTGGTGTAAAAAGTCTGCAACTTTGACACCAGAAGCGGTGGCTTCCTGTGCTTGTTTGTTTCAGTCTTTCTGCAATCTTAACCTAATCTTTGTGGTTTAGTCCTCAAACTCAGTGTGAGAAATGCACATTTTTCCATCTGAAAGTCAGTGTGTTGATGCGGTGATACATGTTCTCATGCTTGGCTTGTAACGCTCGGCTTGGCTTGGCTTCAGATGTATGGAGGGACAGCTAAGGCACTCCAGCATGGGCAGGAAAATGACACGTATACCAACACCTGATTGTATATGACTGTAGCAGGCGGTAACAATCAATTTGGAAGGTCAGCAGCTGATGTTTACTTGTTTACATGATGGATCGTAAGACGAGGCGCTCATACAGTCCTTCAGAGAACAACTGACAATGATTGTGTCCTTGTATCTGTGCAGCATGAATATTAAAATGGATGTGACACATTACAAAGAGTCTTAAGAGATTTTCGAAACTCTCAAACATACAAGAAGAATTTCCAGAACATTAGCCAAACCTTAACTATAGCAGAAAATGCTCATACGAATCGTGTATGTAACGGCTGGTGGAATGCACTGATGTATGATTTGTGTTAATATAAGGAAAATGTTAGCAAATATAACTGTGACATCCATCACGATACTCTGTTCCATCTTTTTTTTTTCATCTTCTTACAGATCATTTTACATTTGAAGCCTCGAAACATATTAAAATTAAGTATAATTTACTAACAAATGTGGCTAGTGGTAAAGTGATCAAAGGTTTTTTTGTGTTTGCTTTTTTTTTTGCTTTTTTTAAGCTGGAATCAATACCCCACAATCCCCTAGTATATTTAACTATTCTTTGGATTTCTTTAGATCTAAATTAAAACACTAATTATTTCTTTCTTATAGATGCAATCTGAAGTTTATCTTCTTTTAGATTTTTTTTTTTAAACTTTTAAAGAAAAAAGCAAAACATACAGTATGTTTATGGTAGTATAAGACATTATATTATGTATTTCTTACATGAAAGATGCTATATAATTGATATTTATCACTTGTGGCAGTTGCTATGATTTGATCACATAGTGTTAAACCTTAACTAACCTTAGCTTAGGTTAGCTGGTCTTGCTGCCCATGGTTGCTTTGGTACAAGTGCATCAATCGATGTCTGGGATTTGTAGGATTGTGGACTGACAGAACAGTTTATGTCTTCTATTGGCTCAACCATAAGATGCAAACCCATTATTGATGGGCTCATTATTGATTGTCAAATGCATAATAAAAGAAAAAAATAAATCTGTGCAATGTGTGTGGTTTGCCCAGTCATTGTAATATTCAGCTCATCTTCATCTTCGTCCCGACCTTTTCCCTGAGAGCGTCCCACCAATGACTGTGCGTTTCCTGTCCTGTGGTGCTGGCTTTCGCAGGTTGGTTGGTTGCTCTGAAGATTTCACATTAAATCTTGGATTTGAGTGCTTAAAAAAAAAAAAAAAAAAAAATTACATTTGCAAATTGCATCAGAAAGTCTGTGAGTGACTCTCAGAGTAATGCGCTAAGGTCAGAGGTTACTGGTGGAGCTCAGGATATTTGATGTTGTCTCTCTGACTGGAGGTTGTTGTGTATAATGTTCTGACAGTCATTTTTCAATATCTGTAAACTGAGCGGAGCATTGTTTTGTTGAAAGAAACTCATATTTACCATCTGTGCCACGATGTACATTAGCTCTCCTTGCTCTCTCTCCCTCTCTCCTTCAGTTTAATGTGAACTTCTTGTCTCTGTAAATTAGATATAGGAAGCTCTCAGATATGGAAACAAGGGGAAAAAAAGCCAATCAGTTTACCAAATTAAAGAAGAAGGTACATCACTCCCCCTCCTCTCTCTCTCTCCATCACTGTGTCCCTGTATCTCTCTCTATCCACCTCCCCCCTCTTGGATTAATTCCCCCACTTAGATTGATTGATGATTTCTATCAAATAATTGATTAATTGTCAAATCGGGTCCCATAAGCTTTTCCGGCAGCTCCGCTGAGCTGGTTATCTTGTTCTTTCAGCTTTTATCAGCTGCTGAAGAAGTGGCACACCGATTAAAAAAAAAAAAAAAGTGGGGGAAAAAAAGTGAAAGACAGAGAGAGGGAGAGAGATCAAGCTTGTCTCTGCTGTGTTCAAGTCTCACCCTCTAATCCTACATGTGTACACAGAGTTCGTCAACCTCCATCCTCTTAATTGCTCTTCCTTCCTTCTCTTCTCCTTTAATCACTGCCCTTCCCTCTTCTTTCATTTTTTTTTTCTCTTTAAAGGAAGGAAAATATATTGCTAATTATTTTTCAACTTTAATTAGATCGTGGCATGCAGGAAAAATGACTGGGTGGTGGGGAGGTGAGGGAGGATTTTTTTTTTTTTTTTAAGCCCTTTAACAAATTGACGAGGTTATGAATTTTCTCGCTTGGTGGTCGTCGCTGAAACAATCTTCAGGCAGATTTATGTGTAAAGAGGATTTGCCCGTTTAACTCGTTTCTTTGCTGTCTCGTCAGGGAGACGGCGGACGTGGCCGGCCAATCAAACAGGCTATTAATAGAGTCATTAACAAAGAGTCGAGCTGTAATTAAACATGGCTGCTGAGAAAAGTTAACATCCTCCCTTTCCCTCAACTTCACCTCATACCCTTCTTTGTTCTTTTTTTAAAGCTAGATCTTGTCTCATTTTGGAATTTTAATGCAGCCTTTTATAGCTGTTCAAACCTCTTATTTAGGAGGGGCAGCCAATCAGAAGAAAACTGGCTTGAAGGGAGGAGAAGGGATCATTTTGGACTGTGAATCATGCAAATCTATGGTAGTAGAATCCAAGAATAAAAATTTTGACGTGGTAATGTGCAGAACTAGTTCACTTTCAGCATTTTTTTTCTAATTGATTTTGACTGGTAATTCTATACATTCAGCTTCCATGTCCAGATGACCACTGGAATATAAGTTATGTATCTCTCCATTCATGTAGGTGGGGACCTGGTTTGCTTAGCTTGAAGTAACTGCCCAGAGACATGACCAGAATGGCTTAGCAGATGCAATATGGACTTAAGTAAAGGTTTACCCACCTCAAATTGCTTTAAAATGTCATTTTTCAGCTGATATCACACTTAAAGCTGTTCTGCACCATGGGATTTCTCACCTGTGATAGTTGACCACAGGAGTGAATTTAATTGTGTGATGCAGCTTTTTTTTTTTTTTTAGCATTTTTGAGAAAAAATAAAGAGTTTCATTCATCTATTCATCTATTAAACCTAAAAATCACTATTTATTATTGAAACCCTGACAGTGGTCCACTGACCTTAACAAACCATCTCAATCCAAAGCATGAGCTTTCACTGAACCTAACCTACCTGCTTTTGTGCATAAACCTGTCCAAAGCTATAACATGGCAATTTCCCATCACAGAAAGTCTGGTCAAAGCACTAATAGCTGTGTTTAGCTTGGAGTTCTAAATTGGATTAAATGCATGTGTGTTTGGTACTTTCTTTGTGCCTGGCACATTTTCTATGCCTAATACCTTCTACCTGATAAGATTTTTGAGGTGGAAGAGCGGTGCAGTGGTCAGTGGTTGTCTAACTGCAAGAGGGTCTTGGGTTCAAATCCATCAACTGTCTGGTGCCTCAGCGTGTGGAGCTCTCCCTGTGCCTGCGTGGCTTCCCTCTGGGCGCTCAGGCATCCTCACATAGTCTAAAGACGTGCATGTTAGGTTAACTGGTGAGTCTGAATTTGTCATAGGTGTGAATGTTTGCCTGTCTCTGTGTTAGTCCTGTGACAGTCTGGTGATGGTACCTGTCCGGGGTGTACCCCGCCTCCCTGCCTTATGACAGCTGAGAATAACCAGAAAATACTGAATTTATGTGGGTGGATAGATAGATATTCTTGCCAAAATTTTCATGCGCTCACAGAGGTTAACAACTTTTTTTTTTTTTTTGGCATATCGTGTCATCTTTTTGTTTTGATAGTTTTTCACATCCTCATTCAAAATGCTCATGAAACAGGTGGATGGAAACATTGTCTGTGTCCCTCTCCTGTCATTCTCTGTAGAGGCAGCCAGCAGGAGAATCTGTCTCTCTGTAACACCCTGTTGATCCAACAACACAGTATAATGTGTGCATGTTCATGTACTTATAAATGGTTTTGTTTGTGTGTGTGTGTGTGTGTGTTTACGAGACCAGGCAGCGCTTGCAGCTGCCCTCTTAGTGATATAATTGAGACATGTGTGTTTGTGTGTGTGTGTGCAGCAGATGGCTGTGTGTCCTCTGCCTGATGGTCCAGAGGAAAATAATAACTGCGCTGTCCCAGCCAGACCCAAATTAGTCTGCTGGATTCCCGCCCGTTACACCCAAATGTGGTCGGCAGCCAGCCTCTCTTCATGCCAGGCGGGCATATGCAACGGCATAGGAGGGCACACATGCATGCACAAACACAAATACACACACAGGTACTACGAAGACTTTTCACACTTACAAAAAAGAAACAAAAAAATTTTAGCTATCATTTAAAACAGAACATTTTAGGGACAAAGTTTATAGACTTAGACATGTCCAAATCTGGTATTTTTTGTACATGAGAAGATCATGGATTTTGTTTCATTACCAGTCATTTTTGTAGTGTATACAACAAAACACTCAGCTTCTCCCTGACACCACACCTCTCACAGCTGGGAGTTTAAGACTGCAGCAAACAACTAAACGTGTTTTTACAAAAAAGCTGAAAACAGGGCAACATGCTGTTAATAAATTAGATGATGTTTGTAGGTCTGTTGTTGTGGATGGCAGAAAAAAAAGGTGGAAGTAGCCTTTAAATCTCTCTCTTTTCTGATATATGGTGGGCAATCGACAGAGTCTGAACTAGAGTCTCTCTCACTCTTTATCATTGTGTTCAGTGGACTGAGTGAGTCTGCTTCCAGTCAACGTGTGTGTGTGTGTGTGTGTGTGTGTGTGTGTGTGTGTGTGTGTGTGTGTGTGTGTGTGTGTGTGTGTGTGTGTGTGTGTGTGTGCGCGCGCACAGCGCGTGTGTGTGTGAAGTGATTTGTTTCGATCTGTCATTTAAAAAGTCTCTCCAATGTTCAGACCTACTGCCACACATGCACACACACGCACACACTATGCAAGGTCACATATATCAATGCACATGAGGGTTATTCTACTCTCTCACACACACACACACACACACACACACACACACACACACACACACACACACACACACACACACACACACACAAATACAGGGTCACTGGGAAGCGAGGCAGAGCCTGATCTCTGCTCTCTTTCACTCCCATCCACATTCCCTCTGAGCGAGCTGGGAGCAACACACATACACACTTTATTTCTCTTTTTCCTCCCCGTATTCCCGGTGGGCAGCTGCTGGTCTGCAGGGGAACATTGAATGAATTAGCATTAAGCAGCTACAGCAGACTGTCCGATTGTGTGCTTCTTCCTTCCTCTTGTCTCTTAACATCCACACTGATGTTCGCATACCTGAAAACACCTCTTTCTTGTATCCACCAAGAACCCTGAGGTGCTCTGTAAGTGAGAATCATCTGAAAACAATAATGGTTAAATTTCACAATGTGGACGTGGAACACTATTTTTGAGTGCTTTTGTGGACATGAGTATTCTGGTTTTGATAAGACTGGAGATGTTATGTTTGCATGCTACACAGAAACATGGTTCTGCATGCAGTATTGGATACGCAGTTCTGATTTGAAGTGGTTAATCTTACATGTTGTATTCAGTAACCTTAGATTTAGCCACTGCACGTGTTGGGACATCAGTATCGTTTAATCTGCCTACGACAGTCTCAAGCAGATATCAGTGGTTTCTGATATCTACAAGACAAGTTATGATACTTCTGTTAAGTCCTAAATTCTCTTTATGGCTCAGATGGTGAGACTTTTTTGTGTGTTTCTCTTAAATCATTTCATGGTAATTGGGAACATTTACAAACCTTGGTGAGATTTTTACGTGTAACAGCGTTTGCTTCTTTCAGAGGTTTATTCGGGTTTCTGGAGTCAGAGAGTGGTCGGACACTGTTACAGTGGTTAGCTCTGTTGCCTCACAGCAAGAAGGTTCCTGGTTTGAACCCCAGCTGTGTGAACTTGTTCTCCCTGAAGCTGCATGGGTTTCTTCCAAGTACTTCCTCCCACAGTTCAAAGACATGCATATTTGGTAATACTAAAGTGGCCGTGGATCTGAGGTAGATATAATATAGAATAAAAGCACCCACCCACTACAACCTTATTATTAAACATAAAGCAGAAAAAACACCTTTCTGACAATGTGTTATATCCTATCCTAATGATAATATCCTTAATGAATCTGAATCTGTGATGGTGCGCTCGTGGCCAGTAAGTACAACGTCAGCTTATGCGTGCAGAGTCAGAGTTGTCATCTTTTTATTTGATGCCATTTTCCTGTCTTCAGTGCCAGCAGCAACATGGATTAAAATGGCTACTGTCAGAAACCAAATAAGAGGGATAAGACAGGACAGGCAATGTATGCAGCATAATTATTTTTTAATTCTTTTATTTAAAAAATTTCCATCACTCTTTATTCCTATAATAATTCACCTGATCTAAAAATAAAACAGCATTTGCTCCTTTATGATTGTGAGCCTCACGTTCTGTCTTCTTCCTCTCCTCTTTACAAGCATTGTTCTCTCCCTCCCTCATTATGCCTTTTCTTGTCTTCTTTGTGTGTGTGAACCAGTTTTTTAATAAATGCATATTTTAATGTATATTTATCATTATTTTGTTCTTTCACAGCTTTATTTTACTTATTTTTTAATTAAATTTTTTTTAAATCCATTTTAAAAATCCATTTTCCCCTCTCCTGCTCTTTTTAAATGTTCTTCCTCTCTCACCATCTTCATTCCCTTCTGCCTCTTTTTGTTCCCTCACTTCCTTCTTCTCCCTCTCCTTTTTCTCCTCTGCCTTGTGAGTTTGAGACAGGGAGGTTGGCCATTTGCATGAGGTCAAAGAGGGGCATTCTGGGAGATGGAGGAGGGAGACGACGAGGTGGCGAAGATGATGAAGAGGGGTAGGGATGGGCAGGAGGAAGGTCACAGTTAATTGAGCCACCTCAGTGAACTTTTACACACACAGACACACTCACTTTTCTATTCATAATTGATAGCACAGAGTCTGGAGCTGCCATGTCATTCTGATAATAAAATATCAGTAATAATTATAATATGTTGTGCATGTGTGTGTCCTGTTAGAGGATGGAGGAATGGACAAAAGGAAAGAGGATGAAAAGTAAAGGATGATGTAAGAAAAGAGAACGAGGGATGATGGCGTGCAGGAATAAATGAAAGAGCAAAACATAGAAAACAAGAAGTGAAAGAGGGCATTAAAGCGAGAGGAGGAGGAAGATGTGATGAAAGCTTGTTTAATTTCAAATTTTAACATTGTAAAGGGAATACCAAAACAGGAAGAGAGGAGACATTCTGGATAACTTAGATATGCAATGGACAGAGATGGGGGGGAGGGGGGGGGGGGGCAATTTGGGAAGCTGGTAGGAAAAGAGAACAATGCCTACATTTAGGTGAGTCAAAATGGAATGAGAAGGAAGTGAGAGCAGGCGGAGGTCAAAGAGGAGAGATGACACTTTAGTTTTGCTGTGAAAGAATGAAGGGATAGATGAAAAGAGAGGGGAGGATGTGGCCTTTAATGTATGGATGGGTGCAGGAACGTTAAACCCCTAAGAATGAGGAAAAGTGCAGGAAGTAGAAATAAGGGAGGAGGAGAAAGATAGAGTATATATAGTAACTGTGGATGAAATGTTAAAACAGAGGATGAATGTAAGGGGAAGAGGATAGTAGGATGAGAAGAAGAGTGAAAGAAGAGATTAGGAACCTTTAGATGGAAAGAAGTGGAATGAGAGGAAAAGCAGTGGATAGTTGAGGAGAGAGTGAAGGAACCAAGGAAAGAGTGGAAGGACAGGCTAGAAAAGAGCAAAAGAGACTGAGCGGCTTGTGTAAAGAAGCACAAAAACAAATGACTGAAACAAATAAAAGAAAAACACTTTTCGGCCTTCCACTGTAAAAATGATGTGTATGCACGAGCAAATGTGCGTGACCCTGTTGTCTGGTGTGAAAGGAGGCGTATTAGCATGCTGACAGGAAGCTGCAGGAGGTTATCGGGATCTCAGAGAGCTTCCTCCACCTTTTGTTCTAAACCATCACCACGGCGACACACCAAGGGGATGATGGGATGTGGCGTGGCCAGTGGGGGTGGACTCGCAGGGAAATAGATACAAGAGGAATAAAACAGATGAGCCCCTGTTGAATTGTGCTGGCGGGTTTGTTCCTGAAGATGTTTCTGAAAAATGACTTTTTATTATTACATTTTGTTACTTCTACATTTAAATGATAAGATAAGATAAGATAAGATAAGATAAGATAAGATAAGATAAGATAAGATAAGATAAGATAAGATAAGATAGTGTTTATTTGTCACATGCACAGTTATACACAGTACAATGCACAGTGAAATGTATTTTGTACCTGCAACCATATATACACACACATATAAATAAGAAGAATAAAAATTAAAAAAAGTAATTCACACTATACACTATACTCTATATACTATACACTATACACACTTTTTAAATTATAATATTTACATTGTGCAATAATGGTCCAGTTAGGGCTCAGAGTTGAGCAGACGGATGGCTTGTGGGTAAAAACTCTTCTTCAACCTTTCAGTCTTAGCCCTCAGGCAGCGGTAACGCCGGCCTGATGGGAGCAGGGAGAAGAGAGAGTGTCCGGGGTGGCTGGGCTGTTTTAGGATCTTCATGGCCCTCAGCCTGCACTGCTTGGTGTAAATGTCCTGCAGGTTGGGGAGGGTGGTTCTGATGGTCCGTTCAGCTGAACGAACCACCCTTTTTAGGGCCATGAAGTCCTGCTTGGTGCAGTTTCCCATCCAGGTGGTGATGCTCCCACGCATGATGCTCTCGATGGTGCAGGTGTAAAAGTTCCTGAGCACCTTGAGTGGGAGCTTGAAGTCTCTCAGCCGCCTGAGGAGGTAGAGACGCTGTCTGGCCTTCTTCACAGTGATGTTTATGTGATGAGTCCAGGACAGGTCCTGTGAGATGGTCACTCCCAGGTATTTGAAAGTGTCCACTCTTTCCACCTCAGCACCACTGATGACAAGTGGATGGTAGTCCCTCTGCTGCTTCCTGCTGAAGTCCACAATCAGTTCCTTCGTTTTGCTGACGTTGAGCAGGAGGTGGTTCTCCTGGCACCAGTTCTCCAGGCGGGAGACCTCTCTCCTGTAGGCTGTCTCCTCATTGTGAGAGATTAGTCCCACAACAGCAGTGTCGTCAGCAAACTTGATGATGACGTTGGACTCTGACGTGGCCTCGCAGTCATGGGTGTACAGTGAGTACAGCAGAGGGCTGAGCACACAGCCTTGGGGGGATCCAGTGTTGAGGGTGAGGGAGGATGAGGTGAGGTGACCCACTCGTACCACCTGTGGTCTGCTGGTCAGGAAGCTGTGAACCCACCTGCACAGGGATGGGCCCAGGCCCAGGTCCAGCAGCTTAGAGACCAGCCTGGAGGGAACTATGGTGTTGAATGCTGAGCTGTAATCTACAAACAGCACTCTCACATAGTTCCCCTTACCAGTGTCTATGTGTGAAAGGGTCTTGTGGAGGAGGAAGGATATGGCGTCATCTGTGGATCTGTCTGGCCGGTATGCAAACTGTAGTGGGTCGAGGGTGGTGGGCAGTGAGGAGGTGATGAATGTCTTGATGAGTCTCTCAAAACACTTCATCACCACAGAGGTGAGTGCTATGGGCCTGAAGTCATTGGGGCTGCTGGGGTGTGGTTTCTTTGGGACAGGGACTATGATGGACTTTTTAAAGCAGGTGGGAATCACACACAGTTTCAGTGAGAGGTTGAATATCAGTGTAAATGGATGGAGAGAAACAAACGGAGGTGGTTACTTGTGGTTTAACCCTCAAGCACCCATACATGTTATATGGTTAAGGCCATAGTGCTTGTGTTCTGGGCTCGTAGGCTCAAAGAAGCTTTAAAGAGCACCCATTATGCTTATTTCCAACCCCCATATTTTATTTATTTTTTAATCTTATATTACAATAATTAGACTCCACTACAACATTGCATTTTTTCAAGTTTAGAATAGTTCTTATGTGACTTATAGCGGGGCCTTTCCGCAGTCCCTTAGTTCATCCTCTGTATGGAAAAAAGCCTCCCCCCATGTAAGGCAGCTTTTTTCTGATTGGTTGGCTCTCGCAAACAGAGGGCTTTAACAGCTGGGTGGTGGTGTTTCAGAGCTGTGTCCCTGAAATGTCCATATCAAGGATTTGGAAGGGAAAGATCAAGCCTTCAAAACAAGAAAAGGGAAAAATACGTTCAGATCAGGTTATAAAAATACCTCACGGAAATCTAAAGTGCAGCAAAACAGACAAATAATAATGGAGTTGACTTGGCCTCATCTTTGTGCTCCACTGCTGTGTGACACAAAGTTACAGGAAAAAACATGAGTGTGTTTTTTATTAAGGTTTAGGAGCATTTACTGAGTCAGCCAGCTTCATTCCCTCAGGTCGGTTGTTTTAGAGCCTGTTGTTTTAGGACCCCTGGCTGCAATCACTGTCCCATCAAATCTTTAGCCAGGCTTCTGGAACAGATAAAACAGCTTTTCATAAGGACCGCAAAGCCAGCAAGAGAGGCTTTAAAGGGCCTTAAAAATATTCAGCATCAAAATAAGTAATCATTTCTAAATTGAACTGGAGGCCAGTGTAACGAGGGTCAAATCACAGTCCTGTGATCGCTGCTCGTGGTTCTGGAGGACCTTCATCATATTTCAGCAGTCGGGAGTTCATCAGCAGATATGACAGGGGGGGTTTTACAGTTTCTACAGATACAATGGTTAAAAAGTTTTGGAATTTTTCTCAGATTATTAAAAAAGATAAGAACAAAAATCATAATAATGCTAAATAATAATATAAACACATAAGAGAGGAAGCAGCATGATCAGAGGAATTTCAAACAATTCTTAGATATCTGCACTATAAATCCAGAAAAAAAACTTCCACACACAAGTTACATTTTTTTTTTAACCTTTATTTTACCAGGTAAAAATGTTTGAGAACTAGTTCGCATTTACAAACATAGCCAGACAGAGACTGCATGCACACACACTAATGAAGACAAACTCTGCACACAGATGCCAACACATCTGACCCTGAGGAAGATAAACAAACACATGCACACGTGTGGGTTCCACACAGACATTAATAAAGACAAAGAGCTACACACACACAGACAGACACACACACACACACACACAAAAACACACGCACAGTTTTGTACACAGAGTACACAGAAAAAAAGTACTTCTTTGTGTGTCATCTCCTCCTCAGGTTCACATGTGTGTAATTCAGTGGTATAACGTCTATCCTTGCTTCCCATAGTGGGCTTCCTTTTGAATCTATGGTACTCCTTTTAAAAGAAAATATACTTCCCAAATCTGAAGAAAACCTTGACCCATGACTTTGTACCTTCATTAATGGCTCAGTCCAAAGTCCCATCCCAACAGCATCCAGAGGTCTGACCAAAAGCTGCTTATTCCCTTCACGAAACATTAAGAAAAATTACAAGTACACTTACTAACACCTTTATTATGACAAATACATAATGCTGCCACACAGCTGAAAATGTATGAGCCACTACTGTGCAAATGTGTCAGTGAACCAACATAACTGGCCCTTTTTTTTTTTTTTTGCCAGCTCTTTGGGAGGAAAGTGCAGGACATACACCAGTTTCAGCATTCCAGAGGTCTCCCAGAGATTCCTGTTTAGCTCTGTCGTGTCTCTGCCTTTTAATGTTCCTGGCACATAACGCAGACCAGCTCTTGATCTCCGCACACAAGGCAACACATCAAGAGGATGTAAATGCATTTTATCTGCCACTTTATCCTCATAAAAACAGCATTTTGGAAACCTTTCCAATCCCTGTCTGAAAGGTATTTGTCTCAGCCAAGGAATGTTATCAAATTTTTGACTGATTTCCTTGATTTCAGATTTTCAGATTTCATGGTAAACACATGGTAAATGAAATAGTTTTCCAGGTAGTGATGGGATTGTTTTTAAGGAGTTTCAGTTAAATCACAGTTTTCACTTTGCTGCTGGAGCCAACAACAAGATTTTGGCAGAACAGAATCCAAGTAATTTATCTCAGGTTCCCCGGCCCTTTTAGCCGTGCGATAGCTGTGTTTTAATTCATGTGTGCACGCTTAAACATTCCCTCCTGTATATACAGCACACGTATGCCTGCTTTGTGTCTTGATTTGCACGTGCACTGTGTGCACACGTTGTCTCGATGCAGGGCTTTATAGATGGCTGCCACTGAAATGGATGAAGCTGCCCAGCAAGCTGCAGTGTGAGGTCAGAGGTGAGGCTCTGCCTCCACGGTGAGGATTTAAAGTCAGAGGAGACACTTTCATACATTACAGACACACAGACACTTTCATACATTACAGACAGACAGCAGGAGGTGAAGCAGGGACTCTGACCTGCTGAAGGACACACTCTCCACACACTCACCTACACACTCTCTCTGTTGGTTATTTAGCTTCACACACACACGCCTCCCATTCTTCTTTTTATGCATTAGAGACGTGAGTGATGGTGGAAGGTGAGTCTGGGTTTTGACCTGCTCGAAGCTCGCTCTGTCTGACCTTACAGCATTTAAAACACTCTGACATGTTGGGATTCAGATCGTCGGTTTGCCTCAACCGCCTCATATCACGTTCCCCTCATGCATTTAAGAGGGACTGAAGGTGACACAGGTAGGCTGACCTTCACCGGGCTGGTGCTGAAAGGATTCACATCAACAATGTGGAATTTTCATTTCATGGACAGAGAAAATTTGCCTCCTCTGTAAGAACACACACGAACACCCTACAGTAGTAAGTCATATTAAATAATCAGTGGGTAAAAACCACACTAAAAGTCCGGCCTGTGTTATCATTTTACAGTTTTATTGATTAAAATTTGTAGATTTTATTCATTTCACTGGACTGCTATTCTTAAGTATCATTTCATTATATTTCTGCTGCTGTTTATGGGTTTCAGCTTTTGGTTCTTGTCATTTTTACTAGTCTATTGTTAAGTTTAATAACCATCTTATTGCATTTCTATTTCTTATATGGATTTAACTTACTGGGTTTAGCATTTTTTAGTATCCTATTGTTGCCCTTCTTAATTATTTTATTATTTCACTTGCTTATGCCTGTCTGTTAACTTAGTTTACATTATGGATGTATCTCTGTGGCAGATTTGTGAGTGAAATGTAACATTTTTGCTATGATCGGGTCTCCCATGAGTTCTCTAAAACAGTTAAATAGTTTAATTTAAATATGTATATTTCATAAAAAGCGTAAAAGAAAGCTGGGTGTCCTTGCTGTCGTCACTTCCTATTTGTGTTCTTCTTCAGGCCAAAGTTCAATTAATAGTCATTTTTGAATGGGTCTCTTCAGCTGTACACAGTTGTGTGGTTACATTTAAAATAGCAAAAACATTTCTCGGGAGCACCGCTCCTCCCCTTCCTTTCCTCTCCACCTCTTCCTCTCCTCCCTCTCTCTCTCTCTCTCCTTTCCCATCATTCCTCCACTTCCACCAACATCTCTACATTTGTCTTCCTCACGTTTCTCCTCCTCCTCCCCTCTTTTCCATCTCCTCCTCAGGTTCAGATTTACGGCCGGCCGTTACTTTGATGCCATGAAAGCCGTAAAGAGATCAGCACCACCATCGGAGACCAAAATTGATGCTTGTTTTATTGAAGTGAGAGATGAGAATTGTGTGTGTACATAAGTGTATGGTAGAGTGCTTTAGACTGTGTGTGTGTGAAGCGTGACAAATCTGTGTGTGTGTGTGCATGTGTGCGTGTGTGTGTGTGTGCGTCTTTGTGTGCATTTCTGATGTGTATGTAGAGGTGTGACTTTATTTCAGCATGGATCAGAGGTGACATGTGTTTAATGGCACCTCCGCTGACACACACAGTGTTGTACTTGTATACCTGTGAGGACAAGCCTTATCTAAACTTGATTTTTTTCCCTTCCCTCGATCCTCTCATCTCCATAACACTTTTTAGAGATGGATTGCATAAAGTGTTTGACATCTTTTCACTTGTGCATGATGCCTTTTTGCCATAATGCTTACTAGATATTTTTCATTTGGGGTAAAAAAATGGAGTGGGATCATAGAAGTGAGCTGAAATGTTAGAGGACGTTTTCACACGGGCTGCATTAGGATTACTTTAAAAACGCATTTTAAAGTTACCTTTGGTATTCAGGATGTCATTCATCCATGAATGACATCATTCATCCATGAATGACATCCTGAATGGTGGTGCTGATCTCTACAGAGAGAATTTAAAAAATGAGAAAAGACCCTTACCAAGTCATTTATTTTGGGATGAAATCTGTGTTTGATTGCCTTGTTAGAGGCTCTAGGCTAATTGTGTATCTGGCCTCTATGTGTTATTGGTATATTCCAAGCATACCCTGAAAACTCAGTAGTGCCATTTTTTTATTTCATAATCTACCTCGACCAAATGAACAAATGGACAAATGCATAACTTGTCTGGTACCCATTATGTCGACACACTGGGTTAGCCTCAAAATTAGCAGTCTGGTGGTTTGTGTGATCACGATGGCCGGGGATGGAATAGGACCTCCAGCCTGAATTATCACTCTAGCCTGCTTCTGTTTGGGCCATATTTGTTTGTGGCCCTTATAATTGGGATGAAAGGACAGAGAGAAGGGCTGCTCAGAAAGTAAGGAAATGGAAAGAGGAAGGGTAGAAGGAGTCAGCCCTTCTCTTCATGTCTTATTCTGAACATTTTGGATTATTGAATAGAGCAGGAGGTGGAGGGGTAGTAAGGGCAGGAGGTGAGAAAGGGGGGGCAGACCTCAATATAAATGAGAAGAGCGGTTTTATGTTGGTGTGTGTGTGCATGTGTGCATCTAGGGAATGATAATTAAGATCATTAAATGCAAATAAACGCATCAGAAAGCAATCATTTTTTATCGATAGGCCCAGATTGATTGACACTTGCCATTCAGACTGAAGGGCTAATCAATAGGAAAACATATCGATCAGGAGGTGAGTGTCGCAGACGACTGTGAGTGATACTGACCCTTTGAGAGTTACTGTTGCATACATCACTGTCTGGTGGAAGTGCAATTTGAAGAAAGTGTTGGGGGAAGAAGTTCCAGGTGTCCTTGAAGACATTCAAGGGCCTGATTTACAAACAGTCTGCGCCAGTGTAGAACTCTCTTTTGGTATTTAAAAGCTGTTGTGGAGGGGCCGTGACGCAGGAGGTAGAGCGGGTCATCTACCAGTCGGAAAGTCAGTTGTTCAATGCCCGGCTACTCCAGTCAGGGCGAGATATTGAACTTGGAGGTTCCTGCAGTGTGTGTGTGTGTGTGTGTGTGTGTGTGTGTGTGTCTGTGTGTGTGTATGTGTGTGTGTGTGTATGTGTGTGTGTGTGTGAATGCCAGACAAGGTCATTAGATATAGGAAAAAAAGCACTTGTATGAATGTGTGTGTGATTGGGTGAGTGCTCAGTTAAAGTAAAAATGTAGTGTAACTACCAGTCCATTTGCCATTTACTAAAGTAACTGGTGAAAGTGGATGGCTCAAAGTGCGCAGTAGACAGTGAAGTCTGAGCACGGTGGATATATGCCTGGTTTTTAATAAATGCTTGCAGCCATACACAACAAGAACAAAAAACAAGAGTAATGTACACATTTATGCACATACAGTAGCACAGCTTTGATGAGATTTCAGGAACTATTTTTGGAGGGTTAAGAGTAAATGTGGAGTTGTGGAGATGTGGTTCTGTAGGTATCCCAACATGTTTTTCTTTCTTTTTTTTCAGATTTCATTCTTTCAAGCTGTACATGGCAAGATTCAATCATTCTTTAGTTTGGTTGGCCAAGCAGTCCTTGAAGGCACCTAAAAGGGTCATTTAAGCCTTGTTGTCAACATATCAAAAGGCACCTAAGGGAAGCAGTTCAGGGGGTCCTCAAGGACTCTTGATGCACATTAATGCTGTTTTGTGTTAATTACAAAATGAATGGGGTTATTGACACGTATTTGTGTGGGGTTGTAGACATATTTGCTTTGCTGGATTTGAACTGGCTACCAAGTTTTGTAAAGTTTCCAGGGGCTTGGCAGTATGGCCATTATAGCAAGTATAGCATAACAGACTCACAGCAACTGTTTGAATGGGTATTAAAACGTTTAGGGGGGCGTATTAAAGGTCCATCCATCCACCTTGTATCCATTCAAGGGGGCTGGAACCTATCACAGCTGTCACAGGCAGACCCTGGACAGGTCACCAGCCTGTCACAGGTTTAACACAAAGAGACAGACAACCATCCATGCTCACATTCATAACTAGGACCCAGGACCTTTTTGTTGTGAGGTGACAGTACTAGCCACTGCAGCCATGTAAGTTAAATGACTGAGTCAGTGACATCTCATGTATAACTGCCAGGATGTTCATGTGTGGTCCTGGAGGAGGTCATCAGGGTAATCTTGTCTTGTGCTTGAAGACTATGCATCACTACTAAAAGCCTGGGCTGTAATACTACTGAGTATCATAGGAAACATCTCTTACTAAGTAAAGCTGGGGATAACTAAAGTGTGTAGTTTGACGCTCCTTTTTTTTTTTTGTTTGTTTTTTGTTTTTTTTAGTCACAAGTTCCAGAATGAACTTCTGTGTCTTCCCCTCACAGTGACACACATTAAATCTAAGACCTTTACACTCCACACACTCTGTATTCTTACTCACTAATGACACATGCACTAATTTCCTAATGCCTTCTGTCAACCCTGACGCTCACACACTCACACAGCAACACACAAACAATGATTAATTCAGGTCTTCTAAATACACTTCTGCCTGTATCTCTCTCTCACACACACACACACACACACACACACACACACACACACACACACACACACACACACACACACACACACTTTCTCTGTTTTGCAACCAACTTTTCAAACACACCTACACAATAATGACACATGGACTAATTTCCTAATGTCCCCTGTCCCACTAACACACACGCACAAACACACACACAAATGTCTAGTTTATGTCTCACTGTGAATGATATCCTGGCCATTATGGGCCCTTTATTTACACTGGCTTTACAAATGAGCCCTAATTACTAGGTCTTAATGATGTGGTTGGGCAAGCAACGAGCGAGGTAGCTCTGCGGGGAGATAACGAGAGAGAGAGTGAGAGAGACGGGGGGGGGGGGGGGGGGGGGGGGGGTTGCTTGGAGGGTTTTTGTAAATGTCAAGAGCAGAGAGTTGATGGCTTCATCAATCCTTTATCCCTGCGAAACACCTGGAGGAGGAGAAGAGAATGGGAGGAGGGGGGAGATTAGTCAGGAAGAGAAGTAGGAGGAGGAGATACAAAAAGGAGGTAGAGAGGTGGGGGGAAGAGGTAGCTAGAGGGAAGAGTAAAAAGAGATGTAGGGAGGGAGAAATCATCCAAAGGGAGAAAGCTGGACACAGGAGAGGAGAGGGTAAATGATATTTGTAGACATGGAAAATAAAAAATAAAAGAAAAAAGGGAGGATTGTTGGGAGGAGAAGGAAAGAGCAAAAGTTTGAGAGCAGGAAGTACAAAAGCTGCAGGGATGAAAAGGAAGGAAGACGAGGGTGAGGAAAAAAGGAAGAAACAAATGTAAACTGAGGAAGGAAAGATGGAGATCAGGAAGATCATTGGAAGAAAAAGATGAGGAGAAAGGAGGGGATGAAGTGATGAATTCATTAAAATGAAAAAGAATCCTGAACCAATACTGCACCATAAAAAAATGTCATATTCATCGTACGCCTCACAAAAACGTATTTTCAAATATTTTACTCTCACATGGATATTTGGACTTATGTGGACTTCAGCTCTGCCTTCAACACCATCATCCCTGATCTCCTCCAAGACAAGCTGTCCCAGATGAACGTGCCAGATCCCATCTGCAGGTGGATCATTGACTTCCTGATGAACAGGAAGCAGCACGTGAGGCTGGGGAAGAATGTCTCGGACTCCCGGACCATCAGCACTGGCACTCCTCAGGGCTGTGTCCTCTCTCCTCTGCTCTTCTCCCTGTATACCAACTGCTGCACCTCTGACCACCAGTCTGTCAAGCTTATTAAGTTTGCAGACGACATGACTCTCATCGGACTCATCTCAGACGGGGACGAGTCGGCCTACAGGATGGAGGTCAAACGTCTGGTGTCCTGGTGCAGCCACAATAACCTGGTACTGAACGCCCAGAAGACAGTGGAGATTATAGTGGACTTTAGGAAGCACACAGCCCCTCTACCCTCCATCATCCTGACTGACACCCCCATCACCACTGTGGACTCTTTTCGCTTCCTGGGAACTACCATCACCCAGGACCTCAAGTGGGAGCCCACCATCACCTCTGTCATCAAAAAGGCCCAGCAGAGGATGTACTTCCTGCGGCAGTTGAAGAAATTCAACTTGCCAGCAAGGACCATGGTGCAGTTCTATACTGCCATCATTGAGTCCATCCTCACCTCCTCCATCACTGTGTGGTACGCTGGAGCCACCACTAGGGACAAACAGAGACTACAGCGCGTTGTGCACTCTGCTGAGAAGGTGATTGGCTGTAACCTCCCATCTCTCCAGGACCTGTACACCTCCAGGACACTGGGGCGTGCAGGTCGGATCACAGCCGACCACTCTCACCCTGGGCACAGACTTTTTGACCCTCTCCCCTCAGGCAGGAGGCTACGGTCCATACGGACCAGAACCTCCCGCCATAAGAACAGTTTCTTCCCCTCTGCTGTTGGACTCATGAACAATAACCCTAAGACTGTTACCACCACCCTCCACAAACGCTGATGACCCTATGTCTATGCACCTGTCTGACTGCACTGATGTACATATTAGTGGAATATAGTCTACATTCTTTTATCTTTTAATTAGTCTCTGCACTGTATATTTTGTAATTTTGTAATATTGTGTTATAGTTATAGCTCTAATATCTCTGTATATTTGCAATTTGTATACTTGTATATTGTCTTATAGTTTTTATACTTATTTGTTTTTTTTCTGTAAGCACGAAGTACCGCAGCAATTTCCTAATGCTGTGAACCTGTTCACCCATATGGCAATAAAAACCTTCTGATTCTGATTCTGATTCTGATTCTGATATTTACAGTTTACAATTATGTTTCTTATGTATTGCCTTTGGTGTTTTCCTTTGTCATTCATGACAATCACCACAAAAGTATTATTTGCTGACTGACAAACAATATGTAGTTGAAGGTACCTGTTACCTTGCAGTCATATTTCTGCATTTGAAATTGAAATATTTTGTCAGAGGGAATTAAAATAAACAGTTTACTGACCTGAATTAGGCAGCAACAATGCATTTTTTAAAATATCAAGATTTAATCCTTAGCCAGTCTTTAAACCAGAACATTTAATGTTCTGTGCTTTTATTTTGATGTTAGGGTTTTATGCTTTTATTAATATATTACAACTTTTTTTCTTTTTTTTCAGAACATGAAATACATTGTGCCAAATGTCCCTGCTACAAACGCACACCTCTTTAAAACAGAGCCATGTGCACAAATCCCTCGCTATAATCGCCTATCAATTTATCTGTTTTCTGCATTTAAGGAGCAGGTACTTTTATCGCAATCCATAGGGGTTACTAAGGACGCGCACACACACACACACACACACCTGAAGCCAGCGGTGGTCACATCGAGTTATGCTGACATGGCCTAGCATCTGCTCGGCAGCTCCAGAATGACACTGATTTGCACTTAAATGAGTGGATTTAAGTAGCGCAACGCCATTACCACTCGGCCATATGTGATCCCAGTGTCTTTATCCTGCATTACACTGAGGAGGATGAGAGGGAGATGAGAGACGGAGGGTGGGAGGAAGGGGCTTAGAAGAAAAGGGGAACGACAAGAGAGAGTGTGGAAGGGGTGAGAGAGATTAGGACAGACAGCAGCAGCGGCAGAGAGAGCGATACCAGGGAAAAAGACATATAAAGAGAGAGAAATGGATCTGTAATGAGAAGGAGATGGAGCTGAGAGGAAGATGTTAAAAGAGAGAGAGAGGGGAGATAGGAAACAGAGAGGGAGGATTACACGATGAGAGAGAGGAAAAGAGGGTGAGAGAGGCAAATATCAGAAGTGTTGCACGGAGATGAAACACTGGAGAGCATGAGCTGTTAAACAAATAGAAGCAGCAGCAGTGTCATTACCGGCCCTTTTGCAGGAACTTCAGACAGCAGCCTTTTTCCCACGTGAACTTTGGACAATGTCAAGAGAATCAGGTGCAAGGCATTGTCCGAAGTTAATCTTTCTCACATGTAGCATACAACAGGATACAATCTGCTTCAGATGCATTCTCACTAGTGGAAATGATCTGTTCTGTTCAGGTAAGGTGAGCTGCCTGGGTAGATTGTAGAGGAGGCAGGACAGCTTAACCTCTACACACCAATAGAATTCTATTACAACGTTCCGATTTCCTGAGAATTTGGAAAGAATGGGAAACTCCGGTGAACTCTATAAACACCTAAATTTATATAAAAACTATGTATATAAAACTATGTATGACCATTTAAGATTTGTTTCATTTTCATCATCTCTTTCACCTCTTCTTCATCTGCCTCCTCCACCACTGCTTATCTCCACCTCATCTTCTTCCTCCTCATCTCTGAAGGCAGGGCTCGAATATAAGAAAATCTACATAAGCATGCTTATTTATTCCAGTTACTGTACTTGTCAGCAGATTAGACATGTGACACCCCCCCCCCAGCAGGCAGTGAGCTGGCTTTAACAACAACAGCTGACTACAGGCGAACATTATGCAAGCTAATGTTAGGCTTGAGTGTCCTAAAACACTTTCCTGCTGATGTAATGATATACTGTTCGACTACATTGGGAGATTGCACAAGTCTGACAATGTTTGAGCCACTTCAAAGGAAATTTGAGCAATACTGGCTAACAGCAGCTAATAGTGACAAAAACACCCGCGCTTACTGACAGGAAACTTCAGGATATCCTCAATAATTAAAAAATTACCTCAGTAATACTGTAATCAGTCAGAACTGATGACTGTGGTCATTATGGGGACCTGCAGAGCAACTAGCCGCGGCCGTTATGGGATACAGAGGGTTGATCGGGCACTTCACAGGCTATGTACCAGAAGGCTGGCGGGGTAAAAATGCGTGCTGTCGGATCTGACTGATTTGGATATTTGTGTTCTCACATGCGTCTCTGCTGCTGCCTGATATCAGACTGTCAAACTGTCATTTTGATACACTTTGTTTAAATCTTTATTCTTACACTGTTTCCAATCTTACCGTGGGAGTGGATTCAATTTTTCCTAACCATTCACTAGAGACCAATATATGCGTGTAAAGCTAAATTCATTTTAATTTAATAACAGCAAAGTGTTACCATGCTGACTGGTATTATTTAAGAAATATGTGGCCCAAAAACAGCTTGATAATGTTTAACAACAGGTCAAGGGCAATGGTCCTGCCCATAGTGCTGATTGGCTAATTGCTTATACTCCTATGGTATGGTTTCACAACCAATTAATAAAGTTGCCATTTCATGTCACTCTGTCAAACAACTCAGTCAACTTGATTAGAGAATCTGAACCCAGGCAATCTTTCTGTGCCAGGCAAAGTCAAAAAAGCAAAAGCAGGTTATGTATTATGGTCTCAGAAACTTCAGAAACTTCCAATCAGATGAAATTAAAAGTTTCACATTTGTAACCACTTTGTGGTTCAAATTTGCACCAATAAGTCAAAGCTGGATGTTCAAAAACACTATAAAAGGATAAAAAAATATCACCAAATAAATTTCACTTTCAACAATTAAGCCATCCGTTTCTGTTTTCCAGCCTTTTTTTTTGTTTTTAAATAAATATGAATATATGCTTGGTTTTTTTTTTTCCTTTTCTTTTTTTTTTTTTTCCAATAGACATTTCCACTGAAACTTTTGTGATTGTCTTCATCTTCAGTCTTCCGGGTGCTCAGGTACACATGATGAAAAAGCTCATTTTTATTCAGAGTCAGGGAGCTGGTCATATTTAAATCATAAATGTCATTATGGTTCACTTCTATCTATAATGAATTCACCATCAGAGGAAGATTAGCTGAATGTGTCGTCTGTGCTTTTTTTCGGTGCAGACTCGTTATAAGGGGCGTGATAACGCTGTTTAATTGTAATCATTATTTAGCTGCTTTGCCATTTTTGCTTCAGCTCACTGGCTCTGCATTATGAACAGCTGATAAAAATTTAATGAAAGATGATTTTGGTTTGGTTGCAGCTCTCTAAATAATACCTGACACATCAAATTTCTGTTTAAATTTTTTGCTTTATTTTTAGGGCAGGCTTTTAGTTCAGATTTTTTTTTTTTTGCTTTATTTTATGCTCTAAATTTTTGTTCAAACACAAACTCTTTCTCTGATGATCTATGAGATAGCAAGAAAATGTATGAATTCAGTAATTTAAAATGTTAAATTTAAGGCAATAAGTGTTGTGGACTAGTTTTTGTTAATATTACTTTTAAAGTTGGTTTCTCAGAGTCTAATCTAGGGTGTTTTCTTTTTTAAATTTTAGTGTTTGGGTCTTTAGTATTAAAACTTAACCACAGTAGTTGAAAACGTCTCTATCAATATGAAAAATGTAACTCGGAGTAGTCTACATTAGTAATCTACACGCGCCATTCTCAGAGTTTTTAGTTGTTTAGTTGCAATACAAATTTAACTACAAAAAGAAAAGCTTAAGAAACAACAACCGCATAGAGACAGGCAAACATACTGAAAGACAGACAGGTGTATGGAGTGCTTCATAACTATGGGATAAATGTCAACTAAGGCTCCAACCAGGTTTTTCTGTCGATGAAAAAGGGTGCAACATATTAACTCTGTTACTGATTATCATGGCCTTTAGCGCCTCTCTGTGTGCATGAATGTGTGTGCGTGTAAATGTATGTGCATGTGTGTGCATGGATCAATCGATAGAATTTTTAATGGAGAACATGGGCAGAGACGGAGTGTAGCGCCTCATGTTTTTCAGTGGGCCCCATAATCACACAGAGAGATTGTACTGTAACAGCGCTTTTAGGCCCAAAATAAACCTAAAATAAGAAAGTCTTAAAATGTCACACACACACACACACACACACACAGAGTCATGTTTCCACTACTCTAAACAGTACACTGAATTACTTTTACAGGGGACCTATTAGGCTCATTTCAAGCTCTGTGGTTTTTGTCTCACACTCAACTTCAACTTCACATAATGTACAATCAAAATAATAGTGATTTATCTTGTACCACAGTTTCTCAGTTTCTCCACCGTCTTCAGCAAGCCATTTTAGCCTCTTCCCCCCTCCCTGTTAGCCAACTTTCTTCCCTTCCCACAGGTTTGCACAGCAAGTTGGTGGGGCTTCTGTGCTTAGAGCCAGAGCTGTGTGCTTGAGAAGACCATATTAAGGATATCCTCTCTCTCTGACACTGTGCAGAGCCAAGGCTAGAGAGTGTTTAGAGTTGTCTGAAGTTGGAGCTCTTGGCTCACAGGAACTGCCTGTACAAACACAGACCTGCATACTTGTGAGCAATTTCAAATTGAATTTCTGTTATTACTGTGGTGGGCCGCTGCCCACACTTTGGGAACCACTGGCTTGGAGGAACAAATTACTGAAGTTAACTAAAATAAAATTGATAGGGAAGAGTCTATGTAAATATCAGCAGGTACTAAAGTTGCTGTACTTAATGATATGTCTGTGGGACAGCTGTGAATATTTTTTCTCTAATGGATAAAGTTCCTTTGTGAAGAAATTCATGAAGTCATTGCTTGTTGAAGTGAAAAGACGTTTAACTATAAATAGTGGCTCAACAGAGCTGTGACTCTTTGTCAGCCAAAAAAACTCTTTGTCTGATAATAAGATGTCCTAGCTTTATGGAGGACTTTTTTTTTTTTTTTTTTTTTTATAGAATAACAAACTATTTTTCCATGCCAGTTGAAGATCTTCTGCTTGAGTGCAATGCCATTTCCTCTCCAGCGTTGGCGTTATCAGCTTTAATAGGCATGTTTGTGAATTATACCAGGGAGGCAATCTTATCTGATCTGGTACCTTCTTTTTCAGAGGAGCCACACTGTCTCTGGTCATACGCAGTGAGGATTTAACACTTTGGGAGTAAAATTTAGGTTGCTGCTCTGCATTGTATTGGCAGATAACAGTGAAGAAATCACTTCCTTAAACACCACAGTCAGAAAGACTCTACTGTAATGGAATTTGTTCCTCAGTGCTGTGTAATCTATTATTGTAACTGTAAATATTAAGAAATAATCTGACAAAAGAGGGTTTTCAGGGAATAATGTTAAATGTTCATTTTCTGTGCCATATGTCAGAACAAGATCCAGAGTGTAATTAAAGTGGTGGGTGGGCTCATTTACATTTTGAGAGAAAGCAGTTGAATCTAATAATAAATTAAATGCAGTGCTGAGGCATTTTCAGCATCTACACGAATGTTAACCTTGTAATGCCAAGGTTAACATTCGTGAGTTTTGAGACCTCCACATCATCAGTGTAAGTCCCCCATTTTTAAGCAATAAATCGCACAAAATGCTGGATGTAAAGCTATGATACGAATTAAAACTCATATATGCAAATTCATATTTAATTTTTTTATTATTATTATTTGTCAGAAGGTTCATTAAACACTCAAGTTAAAAAAAGAAAAAAAAATTCTGGCAATTATTACATGGTTCATGTCTTGAATTGGCTGCATGGCAGGCGGGATTGGGAATCCAGTGCAGAATTCTGGAGACAGGAAAAACTCAGCTTTATTTGCTGGTACCTGCAGGAGCATACAAAGATACGTAGAGCAAGGCAGGAACAAAACAAAATGGAAACTAGGACTATAGGGAAAACCACAGAACAAGGAGAGCACAAAGCAAGAGGAAGGATGTGACAAAAGACCAGGAGACTGAGACGATATACACACAGGGTAATGAGGGAAGAGGAAACAGGTGGGAGCGCAGCTGAGATTCGTTGGGGAACAAGACAAGGAAAGTAGAACTAAATACAAAATACAAGCGACAAGAGACTATCAAAATAAGACAAGATGTAACTAACAAGGTCATGTTATACAGATGGAGACTTAACAGGAACACAGGGAGGGCAAGGATAAACTGAAACTCCTGGAATAAACATAATCATTACAAACAGCGGACAACAACAGACACAAGACAGCGAAGGAAGGTGAAACAAATCTAAGAAAACCCAAGAATACAAACAAACTATAACCAAAGAGAGCACAAAGCTCTCCTTGTTCCAAGAACCAAGAACAGAACCCAGGTAACTAAAACTAAGAAGACCTAGAGAAAACTAAACAAGATATTAAGAATAAAGAACTAAACACAAAAGCAATACTACTAAGTTAACACACACGGATAAACAACAAAACACAGAGACAGAAGCAAAACCAGACATGGAAACACAAGGGAGGGAATAAACCAAAAGAAATCTACAAGCAAACCAAAGTCTATGGGCCCAAATAACAAAACAAATAAGGAACCTATATCAGGCGTCAGAATATAATAAAACTCTTAAGTACCAGGAAATACAAACACTCTCAACAGAAAACCGTGAACATAAATCACTTCTCAAAACCAGAAACAAATCACAAACCCACAAAACTCCGTAACAGTTTAGGCTTTACAGGGTTAAAATCACCTACAATAATTATTTTATCAGGACTGAGCATTAAATCAGATAAAAAGTCTGAGAAATCAGATAGAAACTCTGTAAGGGCCAGGAGGATGATAGATACCTAAAGTTGTTTTTTGACTTTTCCAATTAGGGTGGACCAGGCTAAGAGTCGGGCTTTCAAATGAATTAAAACTCTGTCTGGGTCTTTGGTTGATTGATAAGCTAGACTGAAAGATTGCAACCACTCCTCCTCGGCCTGTGCTTTGAGGATTCTGACAGTTAATGTGACTCAGAGGTGTTGATTCATTTAAACTAACATATTCATCCTCCTGTAACCAGGTTTCTGTAAGGCAGGATAAATCAATATGCTGATCAATTATTAAACTTTTTTCTAACAGTGACTTAGAAGAGAGAGAGAGTCGATTTACTCTTTGGTGCAATTTTAGGCTGTTATATTGTTCTTTCTTTATGAGTTTTTATACTTAAATCGTTTTTTTGCTGGTCTTTGGTTTGTTTTTTGGTGGTCTGGGAGCAGACACAGTCTTAATGGGGATGGGGTTTTGGGAGGATAATGGGAGGAGGGAAACTGCACAGAAGCATGTGACACAGCAGCTCTGCTCCCTGGGTTGAATATATTCAGCCAGATTTCTAGAACTAAGAGCTGCTCCATCCTAACAATTATCTATAAAGCCCACATTGTTTCTGGACACCAGCTAGACAGACAGCAGTTGAAGGATGGTATGAGGCGATACATTCACTGGTCAGACTGGGGATGGGACCAGAGAGAACTACAGAATTGGACATTGTTCGCCAAAATTACACAACTCCATATTAACCTTAGTGACCGCTGATCTTACCAAATCTATGCTTATCCTTAGTGGGCAGTTTCAAATTTGCTTCAGTGTCACCTGCTGTGGTCGCTCGAATACATTTGTCTATGTTCACTGGAGTCTTTATCTTCACGTTTCTAAGAATAGTATCGTCAATAACCATAGTTTTTTTCCTCGATGGGTGTGTCACAGAGTGGGGAAAATCGACTTGAAATGTAAGCAGGCTGGTGATGTCCAGGGGTTTCTGTTTCTGAAGACACTGCTTCCTCACGGTCAACCAGCCAGCCTGATTTCCTGGCTGTTTGGGAGGACTTGCTGGGGGGACAACTAATCAGCTAATCAACGACTTGCAGGGGCAGCTAGTCATGGGATTATTTTTAACAGTGGGGAGCCTGGCTTCCAATTCACTGAGCCTGTCCTCCAAAGCTCCATTAGCACTAACATTTTCAGCGGGCCCTGAACACATCACAACAATATAGGCTGTCTGAGGCATCTCTACTCCATGATGGAGTTCGGTGAGTCCTCCATCAGTGTCCCAGCATGCACAGCTGTTCCTGTTAAACGAACCCATCACCTCCTCCTTCAACAATCGATTTATTCCATTAAATAACTGTTCGTTCATTTCATATCATTGTATTATTCCTACTTTTTTCTTACATCTTGTTCTAATTTTTTATCCTTTGGCTTTCTTTGGACAGTTTAATATCACCTCTTTTTGTCTTATCCTGTCTTTCTTTCACTGGCAGTGCTTATCTTTGATTCTCCGCCTCTCTTTTGTCTGTTGTAGTAAAACACTGCCAAATCATATCATATAACTTTTTTTTTTCTAAAGTATTTGACAAATTCAACTGATTTCTTGTCCAACATCGACTGTTATTGGCAGGATCCAAAACTTAAAATATCACAAACCTTCAGTCAGCTGTGTTTATCCTAATGATTCCTCAGTCCTTCTCATCATGTTTAAATTTTCATTAAAAATTGTCCTCTAACTGTCCAGGGAGGAGCTGAAAAAACTGTACAACCAGATGCACGTAATTGGAGGAGATTTTACTCTAAATTTCATCTGTAGTTCATGGATTTCTCCTAAACAAGCGCCACTAAAATTTTCTCAATGAGAAACTGACTCCTCTACATGCGCCCTGTAGTCAGTGGTCAAGGGCTCAGCTCAGTGAATTGGAGTGGAATTTTCTTGGTTTAATTTTTATCTTAAACTTCAGTTCATAATATTCAGGTTAGCTGCTTGTTTTACAAAATTGCTGCATTCAAAATATTAATAAATATATTTAAAAAACTAGATTAAATTTCCAAACTTAAAGCTGCTCGTGAGACCCTCTGGAATTATGTCACCGATAAATTCGAGCTCAGCTTCTTGATTTTTCTGAAATGCATTCTGTTGATAATGAAATAATCACCAACAACTCGATAGGTGTAATGAGCTTAATTTTGCCCAGCTTAGAAAAACCACAGTTGTGGCTAAAAATGTTTCAAAAGCTTCTCTCTTAAGACTTTTTCTTTCAAGAGAGGATGTAGCCAGAAATCTCCCATCTCAAAGGGAAAAAAAAAATGGTTTAAGAAATCAGACGTGAAAATAGAATTACTGCTCACAATTGTCAGGAGTTTGATTGGTCCAGGATTAGTGTTATCAGATAAGCTGTCTGCAGCTATGGGGTAATTTGTGCCAGAAGTGTGAATTAAAATCACAGAAGAGAAATGGTCTCTGCAATTACTGCAAATCACTGGCCTTCTCAGGTCATATCAGCCCTGTACGGCCTGCAGATAGAGAGGGAAAGACACAAAAAGGTTTTTCTTCAACTCTGAACATCGGACAACTATGCTGATGACAAATATGATGGTATGATGCATTATTTCTGTTTTATTTTCAGCATACTATAACATGTTTTTAAAAAAGTCTCCCTCTCACATCACTGTGGGAGGTGTGTCTGTTTGTTTGTCTTCTTCTCAATCTTGCATCCTCTGGCACAGGTGTGGCAGTTTGAGGTCCCTGCACAGTATCTTAGTTTTTTTGAGGACTGTGGTCACAGACCTCAGATTCTGCCACTCTGCTGGTTTGAATATCATAGCCCAAATCCCCCATTTCACTAGTGGACACTTTGGAATAACGCATCACATCTATTCCACCCAGTACTTAACAACCGTTTGGTATTCCACCCCCAAATGTCACATTTTTTTATTGTGCAAAAAGAACAATGGTGATAAATACAAAGAAATAAACAGCAGTGAGGGGGAAACTGGTCATTGTATTGATAAACGAGTTATAGTATTTATTTAAAAAAGCTATCTCAGCCTGAGTGACCACACCCCTATTGGACTGAAGGTTGCTGTTTCCTTTTTTTCTGCAATAAGATAATCCAGAGGTACGTGTTTTCAAATCGTATCAGCCAGTTCCAACGGATAACAGAATGTTTGATTTCAGTATCTGGTCAGCTGTAGGTGACCTATTGTTAGTGTTAGTGAACATTTTCACTTTCTTACCAGAGAAAAAGAGGCACTGGTCCCAAACATTAATCTTTAATGTCACATAGCCCATGGAGGAAGAATTGAAAAGGACAGTGGATGTGACTGTGAGAGGCCTGAGGTGATTTTCCAGAGATCTGGGTGCATTTTCTGTCGCAGAGGTGATAGCAGTGCTACCTTAAAAAGCACGTATTTGAGTGTTAAAATTTAAAATAAGTTTATAGAGAAGCGCCTGTATATGGTCTCATTGAAGAAACACCCCACAGTAACAGTAGGTTATCCTTCTCCTGTGTGGAAGTTTAAATTCACTGTTTCTGAGCTGTTGAAGGTGTATGACACAATAGCACCAGCTTACAAACATTAGTATTTTGTGTTCTTTTTCTTTCAAAAGTCCTTTACCAGACGCCTGGGAGCTTAATGGTTCTGCACAGTGTCCTAGTTGTTTCTAGGTATGCAGTGACCTTTGATGTGTTTGGAGTCTGCTGGAGTCACTCTTCAAGCTTCTGGGTTACAGCTGCTAATGCTCCTATTACCACTGTGGCCACTTTTGCTCCAGTTGTCACTTCAGCCGCTGGTACTTCTCTATTTTTTGAGCTCCTTCCTGATGTTGCTGTGTATCACAACCTCAGTATTCTGCTCCTTGTCAACCACCTCTATTTCTGGTTGGTTGGCCAGCAGCTGCTTGTCTGTTTCGAACTTGAAGTCTCGCAGGACTTTTGTCCTGTTGTTCTCAAACACCTTTGGTGGTGTCTCCCATTGGGATTTGGGGACTTCTAGTCTTCTCGATATTCCTGTACACTATCCCAGCTACTTAGTTGTGCCTTTAGTGTATGTGGTCCCAGCTTTCATCTTACATCCTTCTACTGTGTGGTGGATAGTCTCCAGGGCACCTTTGCACAGTCTGCATCTTGGGTCCTATTGGCATTACCTTGGTGTATTCCGAACTTGATGGTAACTTGTCCAGTTGCCTTAGAGTTGGCCTCCAGTGTTGTCTGCCACAGTCCCATTGAGTTTCTGATTGTGCTATAGCCCTCTGGTGTTATTTCCAATGCTTTTCTGAGCTGTGTTCATTTGTCTACTCAGCTGTTACAGTGGTTAGTTTGTTACAATGTCTGAAAAGAGCTTCTGTGTTCTGAAGAGGCAGGTAATCGGCTGGTAATTTCATGGTGTCATACCGTTGTGGGGATCAATCGTGATCAGGATTGTTCTGCCCTGTGTTAGCCAGTCTGGATGAGGACCTGTTATTAGCAGCTCCCTTATCATGGAGTGCTCCTAGCTTTTTCAGCCAGTAGGCGTGGATCATGTCAGGTCCTGGTGCTGTCCAGCTCTTCATGTCTGCCTTGACGATGTTGCCTGGCTCTTGCTCTGGGAGGTTGCTTTGGTCTGCTCTCAGGTCCACCAGCCACTTGGTGTTGGTGTTGGGTGATACCCCTTTCTTCCTGATGTTCTTCAAGTATTGCTCCGTTTCAGCTCTGGGTGGGTCTGCTCTTGTGCTATTTTCTCCTCTGGAGCTGAGAGTACCCTGGATGGATCTTTGGAGAACAGGTCATTTACTCTCTTGGCCTATGCTTCTCTGGTATATGTCTTCAGCCTAGTGGCCAGAGCTGTGAGTCTTTCTTTGGTAGTTTCTAGAGCTTCATTTATGGACATCTTGTTGTTCCTCTTTTTCATCTAGGACCTGTCTCTCACGACGCCGTTGTGCACCTCAGTCAACCAACTGACATTCTTCCAGGCTTCCCTGATTTTGACTTCCAGCCTCCATGTGGGGCTTTCTCTGCATGCATCCTTGATCTGATACCCAAGTGCTTCTAGGAATCCTGTGACTGTGGCGTATATGAGCTCATTGGTTTCAGTGATACCGGTGGTGGGGATGGAGGGTAGAGCAGTGTTCACATTTGCAAGTATCAAATACACTGCTCCAAAAAATTAAAGGGACACTTTGAAAACACATCAGATCTCAGTGTGAAAAAAAAATCATCCTGGATATGTATACTGATATGGACCGGATAATGTGTTAGGAGTGCAAGGATGTCATATCATTTGATGGAAATGAAAATTTTCAACCTATAGAGGGCTGAATTCAAAGCCATCCCAAAAATCAAAGTGAAAAAAACAGATGCGGCAGGCTAATCCATTTTGCCAAAATTGCGGCAACTCAAAAGTAGTTTGTATGGCGCCAACGTGCCTGTATGCATGCCTGACAACATCGGGGCTCCTAATGAGACGATGGAGTCTTAGAAGATGAGACGATGGTGTCCTAGAGGATCTCCTCCCAGATCTGGACCAGGCCATTACTGAGCTTCTGGACAGTCTGAGTTGCCACCTGGCAGGAGCGGATGGACCATGATATAATTTTCCAAAGGTGTTTTATGGGATTTGGGTCAGGCAAGTGTGAGGGCCAGTCAATGGTATGAATCCCTTCATTCTCTAGGAACTGCCTGCGTAGTCTCATATGAAGTTGGGCATTGTCATGCACCAGAAGGAACGCAGGATCCACTGCACCATCAAAGGGTCTCACAATGGCTCCAAGGATTTCATCTAAATGTCTAATGGCAGTCAGGGTGTCTTTGCCTAGTCTGTAGAGGTCTGTACTTCCCTCCATGGATATCCCTCCTCAGATCATCAGTGACCCACCACCAACCCGGTCATGCTGAGTAATGTTAGGGACAGCATAATGTTCTCTACTGTCATGGTTCCTGGATCTTGGACCCGGAGTTTTGAGTTTTGTAGCTTCAAGATTTATTCTTTTGGATTTTTGAATTTATTTTCAAGCTTTACATTGAATCCTTTCTGTATGACATTATTTCCTGGTGCTTCTGAGTTTGTCATATTTGCTTCTAGTTCTTGGTTCCTCATTAGATGATATTAGTTTCCTTTAAGGTCCAGTCTGTTCTAGTCTTTACTCTGTGTCCCCGTGTCTGCCTTGTCTCTGTGTCCTGTTCCCTTGATTGCATGGTTCCCCCTTTATTTGTGTCAGGTTATTCTTGTCTCCCCATTCAGTTGTAGCTCTTATTTTTTTCTGTGCCTTTAACTCCCTCCATGCTTTTTCCAGACCCTTTCACAGAAGAGAAATGGTCTTAGAGGGTTGCCAATTCTGGTATTCTATAGCAAATGCCAATCGAGCTCCACTGTGTTGGGCAGTGAGCACAGGGCTCACTAGAGAACTTCAGGCCCTCAAGCAACCCTTATAAATCTGTTTCTAATCATTTGGTCAGAGTGTAATGTTCCATAGACAATGTGTACTGAAAGTTCGTTTTGTGTATTGGTGCCCCCTACTGTCCAGGTTAGGTATGCATGGTTTATAGAATGTGAACTGGCCGGTGTTTATGATGTCATCAGTGTGAGACAGGATTAAGCAATGGAGGAAGAAAGCATGGTTGTCATCCCAGGGTTTCATCTGTAAATATCCGCTGTATTTGGTCTTAGATGGCATCGTCGGTATGTGAAATATTCATTCCTGATTCTTATTTTTGTAAATAGTCAAGCATTTTGTGTAGTTATGCGAATGACCAATTGTATTTAGCAGGCTGATTTACCACATGCTAGTTTTCCTCATGTTGGCTACGGATATATTTTATTTTACTACAGAATTAGTTCTGGCTTAGTTATTTTCCTAATAGCAATACATTCAGTTGGTATTATACACAATGTTCATATTTAATCACAAGTGAGTCTTTAATTATTGCAGTTATGTATATGTAATTAGTTTGGAATGTAAATGTGACCGTATTATGTTGATTTCTTTCTTAGTTTTACCCTACTGCCAATGCCTTCAGTAAAGAGAGAAGAATGGATCCTCTTGTCAGTGTGGTTATTGGAGTGGAGTTTAGCTGCCTGTCGACACAAGAGCAAGGCGCTTTGTTGAGGACAGAACACAGAGACATAAACATCAGTTGCCTGCTGGAATTCATTTTGTAGCTCTGCCAGTGCTCATCCCGTTCCGCCTTAGACAAAGGAGCAGATACCAGTCTTGTTGATGGATTACAGCCCTTTCCAGCTCTCCTAGAGTAACTGCCTGTCTTCTGGAATTTCCTCCATGCTCTTGAGACTGTGCTGGAAGACACAGGAAACCTTCCAGCAACGGCATGTACTGATGTGCAGAGGATTTGGACTACCTGTGCAACCTCTGTAGGGTCCAGGCATCCCCTCATGCTACCAGTAGTGACACTGACCCTAGCCAAACACAGAAACAGCCAGAAAAAATGAGGCAAAAATGTCAGTAGCCTCCACCTGTAAAACCATTCCTGTTTTGGGGATTGTCTCATTGTTGCCCCTCTAGTGCACCTGTTGTTAACGTCATTAACACCAATGCAGCTGAAACTGATTAACAACCCCCTCTGCTACTTAACTATATCCCAGAAGTTTAACTTACTTGATGACTGTTCCTTTAATTTTGAGCAGTATATATACACTGAGGTTGCACAGGTAGTCCAACTCCTCCAGAATGGCACATTAATACATACCATTGCCAGGTTTGCTGTGTCTCCCAGCACAGTCTCAAGAGCATCGAGGAGATTCTAGGAGACAGGCAGTTACTCTAGGAGAGCTGGACATATACACACAAACATACTTTTCTATTTGGAAAAGTATGTTTTGCTTTCCTAACATCATTGAAGATGTTTTGGTTGACTCTTGGATTTGCAGCAGCTACCTCAGTGAAACTAGTTTAACAGCACTGCTGCTGAATGTCCTTTTTGTCCCCCGTCTGCATCCGTAGAACTGTGATGTAGTTTAACTGTAATGGCACAGTAGGGAGAGAGAGCAGATGGGGCATAAAACAAATGCAGCACACATCAGGGACCAGGGCTGTGTGTGTGTGTGTGTGTGTGTGTGTGTGTGTGTGTGTGTGTGTGTGTGTGTGTGTGTGTGTGTGTGTGTGTGTGTGTGTGTGTGTGTGATTTGATGAATCAGGTGGAAGCTGTGTCTCGGTGGTGTTTGGTAGACAGGGTATGGTGTGTGTCTGTGTGCTTGTCATAGATGTGATTCATCATCATTTAAACAGCTGCTTGTCAGAGTTGTCAGAGTGATCTCATAGTCATTTTTTTTCTCCTTTTTATTTTCTCAGACTCTCTTTAGATTCCTTTAACATCACTGCTGATACACTGTAGCAATTTAAAGATTTTTTTCTTATTTATATATATTTTTAATTAAAAGGAAAAAAAACATCAAAGCAGTCAACAAACAGGAACTTTACTTTCCTTCCAGCCCCTTCTTACATGTATTCTGACCATTAACAAGTGTGCTAAGATGCCTTTATTGAGAGCTTGCATTTAAAGTATACCCTTCTGTATCTGTATCCACATATAATGCCTTTTAGTCTTCATATACATTCATGTTTAAGTCTGAAGTGTGCATGTGCATATGTTTGTGTATCCCCGCACAAACTTGCACCCTTGAACCATTTAACCATCTTTCATTCTCAGCTGAATGTCTGCTCTACCATCATCATCTCTCACCGCTTGTAGCCGGCCAGCAGCAAGCAGGCAGGGAGCGGGGCGGTGGACCCAGCATGCCGGTGTAGAAAGAATCACAGTCTACACAATGGCAAGGCAGAGAAATTAAAGATGATATATATATTTTTTTTTTATCTAAAGGAGAAATAATTACCTAGCAGAGGACCGAGAGCTGAGTGCTCTGTCAGCCAAGAATAATGACTTGTCTAACTGGGAGACACACACAAATACCTATACATACACACAACCACACGTATACAGTTTCACATATAGAAACACAGACATATAAGATCAAGAAGAATATTAAACATCAAGCACACACACTGTGTGAAATCCAGCACATCCTTCTTGTACATAAACACACACATTATTTACATACCCTTATGGTATGTAAATAAAAACAATGCAACAATTTAAAAGTACCATAAACCCATATTTTATTCACAATAGAACATAGAAAACATATGAAATGTTTAACAACATGAATATCTAGGAACTGAGGAGACCAATTGCTGGACTTTTTGGTGGGGGAATGCTGTCCCATTCCAGGGATCTAGGATTCTAGCTGTTCCCTGGGCTTTTGTTGCGTTTTCTTTTCATGATGTGCCAAAGGTTTTTAGTTGGTAAAAGGTCTGCACTGCAGGCAGGCCAGTTCTGGACCAGACTCCCAAACATTTCTACTAAGAAGCCATGCTGTTTTAATACATGCAGTATGAGGTTTAGCATTGTCTTGCTGAAACATGCAAGACCTTCCCTGAAAATTGCATCATCTAATTGGGAGCATTTGTTGTTCTATAGCCAGTATATATACCTTTCAGCACTGATTGGTGCCTTTCTAGATGTGCAAGCTTCCAATTCCATAGGCACTGATGCACCCCCTCAGTCCAGCTTTACTTCTGAGACACTTTTCGTCTCTAAGATGTGCTTTTTATGCCCAGCCATGTTACTGACCTGTTGCCAGTTAACTTAATTAGTTGCAAAATGTTCCTCCTCTGTTACTACTTAGAGCCTTTTGTTACCCCATCACAACAAGCTAATTTTTTTTCATGAAATAGCAAAATTACATTTTAAACACTGTCACAACATTTTTGGAATTGGGTTTGTATTCAAGGCTTTTACACCACACTGTCAAAATGTTTTTAGCTTTACTACAAGAATACTGAAAATGAATAATATAATAATGTAGTAGTTAAAAAGGATTGGTTGTGATTCCTGATTCTAACATCAGGAGCTGTGGTGGTGTGGAAGAACCTATCAAGAAAAGTCACTCATGAATGGTTGGTAAGTTTCTCAATATATCACAGGCTTGGGAAATCAATAAATCACTCACAATT